>NC_034414.1:60396380-60462923 GCF_002078875.1 Numida meleagris | reverse complement strand
AAGAACAAAAAGAGCCACACTTCCAACAGAACCTGCCAAAAGCTCATTACGGTAATTACACCACTCTTGACAGAGACTGAAGCTGGCTGCTTCCAAGACAGCCAAGTATCATACATTTTGCAATAGTAATCTGTTAAGAGGTTTATCCCTCATCCTAGATAATGATTCCTAATGCACAGCATTACGACAGGTAGCCCTTGTAATTAGTAAGCCATCACTAAGCCACAGTGCCCGGCTCAGCATGGCCATGTGCTGATGCATGGCAGCCCTCCTCTGTGCTCTGGCAGCCTGGGGGGACCTGGCTGTGCTGCCAGGGGCTGCCCCAGAGCAAGGAAAGGGAAAGTAAACTTGGAAGCAAACTGGGAAATGTGTTGCAGTGGAGTGACGGGGAGCAGCGCAGGGGCACACGTCCTTCATTACAGTTCTAGGGCAGCATTCAGCCTTTGCCAGGTAGGAGGAAGTGCGAGGGTAAGAGCTGAGAATGATTTTAGCACCACCTCTGTCCCCCACATCCTTCCTAACAATATTTCTGTCGAGCTCTCAATGGCATTAAAGAGCAACCAGGATCGCTGCAATCTTTGGCTAGTATAAAGCAGAGGGATGATCTACATCAGAGCCCTTCCCAGGTGGGCAGAGCAAAATCCGCTGCTGAGCCTGAGCCCGGCAGCTTGTGGCACTGCACAGCCACGTTGGTGCATGCCAAGCTCTGCACCGTGCTCCCACCCCACCCGGTCCCACAGAAGCAGCAGTCCCAGGAGAGATGCTTGCAGCGAGGCGTGATGCAAAGCACACGGAGCTCGGGCAGTCGGTGTCCTTGAGTTGCTGCCAGATGGAAAAGTTTGGATCCCTTTTAGTTTCACGACACATCCAGGCCCTGTGGCAATCATAGAAAGGAGTGAGACTTCTTAACATGCAATCCAGTTCACTATGTTTTAATAACCACGAATTGCCGGCGATGGAGCCTGCTGCTGTTAGGAGAGAGAACGGCGGTAAATGCCTCTCGGAAAAGCTATTTATAAACGGCACACTTAGATTCAAAAAAAATAAAATAAAATAAAATAAATGTTACCACAATTTCATTTACAGCAGGTGGTGCTGCAATTTTTCTCTGCAGAAAATGAGAAGTACCTGCGCAGCGCAGAAACAGAAGCAAGCACCTCGGCACAACTGGCCTCAGCAGTTCTGCTCAGAGCACAGGAGGTTAATGGCAGCCAAATGTAATAATGAGTAAGTGAAACAGCAAGTAAAGTAACATACAGAGGTAAAAAAACATAGAGGTAAGATAAACAAGCAAAGTAAGTACAGCCCATTATCAAGGTGGAGCATTTATGCAGGTATTTAATAGCTGGAACAGAACATGAAGCCGACAGACTTCAGCCCTGGCTGTCCTGATGGAAGGAGCTGCACTCACTGTGCACAGCGCTGCCCTGCACAGCTCTGCCCCACGTGGGCTCCCTCCTGCAGCATCTTCTGGGCTGCACTCCATGGAGTGACCTCCACCTTCCCTGCTGGCCAGGTGGGGATCAGCCCCCAGCAACTCTATCTGCTCCACGCAAGAGCCCAGCAGCCTCCCAGCCAGCACTGCATGCTGAGGACACCAGAGCCATGCCCAGCACAGAGCAGTGCCCAGCACAGAGCCATGCCCAGCACAGAGCCATGCCCAATGCAGAGTCATGCCCAGCACAGAGCCATGCCCAGCACAGAGCCATGCCCAATGCAGAGCCAACACCAGTGCAGAGCCATGCCCAACACAGAGCCGTGCCCAGCACAGAGCCGTGCCCAGAGCAGAGTCATGCCCAGCACAGAGCCTTGCCCAACACAGAACCATGCCCAACGCAGAGCCATGCCCAACGCAGAGCTGTGCCTAGCACAGAGCCGTGCCCAGAGCAGAGCCATGCCCAGCACAGAGCAGTGCCCAGCACAGAGCCATGCCCAGCACAGAGCCATGCCCAGCACAGAGCCGTGCCCAGCACAGAGCCATGCCCAATGCAGAGCCATGCCCAACACAGAACCATGCCCAACGCAGAGCCGTGCCTAGCACAGAGCCGTGCCCAGCACAGAGCCATGCCCAGCACAGAGACATGCCCAGCACGGAGCCATGCCCAGCACAGAGCCATGCCCAACACAGAGCCATGCCCAACACAGAGCCGTGCCCAACACAGAGCCATTCCCAATGCAGAGCCATGCACAGAGCAGAGCCGTGCCCAACACAGAGCCGTGCCCAGCACACAGCCATGCCCAATGCAGAGTCGTGCCCAGCACAGAGCCGTGCCCAGCACAGAGCCATGCCCAGCTCAGAGCCGTGCCCAGTGCAGAGTTGTGCCTAGCACAGAGCCATGCTCAGCACAGAGTCATGCCCAGAGCAGAGCCATGCCCAGCACAGAGCCCAGCAGGCACCAGCTGTCTGTGCACCCACTGTGCTCCCACAGGGTTTGCCCGCACCACAGAAAATCTGTGCCTCCCAGCTCCTGAGCAAACTGCTCTTCAGAAAGGCTGTGCCATCACTCGTAGCTACAAGTCCTCCACCCCAGTGCTGTCAGCGAGGAGAGAAGCACGTTGAGACAACATCAGTGCGACAGGTCAGGGGGATGATTTCACCTGTGGGAACTGCACCTTCCTGGGGAGCCAGCCTTGCCACCAGGCTGTCCCTTGCCAAATGCTATGATAACTCAGTTGGATTGTAAACATTCTGAGACAGAGAGTGCTGGCCCTGTGCTGTCACCTCCCTGCAGGGCCACGTCTGTGCAGGGCTCCGAGCCCACCAGAGAGCAAGGCAGAGCCTGGGGAAGACACTTCGAAAATGCAAGATTTTTCCTCCTCCTTTCCACGTTAGAAGACAGTGCTTTGAATGCCAGAAAGCCCAGCCCATGAAGGATCGGAGCGTTAAACTTCATCGCATCACAAAGGAAAAGTAAATACTCAGTGCAGCCTCAATCATACCTTAACAGGGAGCTGTTTCCTTGCTCACATCCGCAGATATTCACCGGGAGAGAGGAGGGAAGACAGAGAAAATGCTACCACCAAGCGGAGGGAAGGCGAAGCAGGGAAACAGGAAAGCAGGGAAAGGTGCAGCAGCACACACACTTCTTGTAAACACCTCTGATTGCTCTCAGTGATTTACGCAGGAAGAAGAGCGCTGCCTTGTATTTTCTGATCACCTCTGAATGGAAATACATGTTCTCTTCAGGGGGATTTCCCCTCTAACTGGCTGACTCTCACACGTTCAGCAGCATTACGTGAAGCCCAGGGTTACATGCAGGTTTGTGCTGGCAGAGGGGCGGATGGATGGAGCACTTGGTGCAGAGGGAGCTTTCTCTGCCGCGAGGTGCTTCCCTCCATCAGCTGCCAGATGCCAGCTCCTGCTCTGCCGTCCTGCCTCCTCTGCCTGGCACTGCCAGCACAGGCAGCACTGCATATTATTTTGCAAGGAGATAGCAGGTGTTCCCTCTGCAGCCCGGGTAAGTGGGTGCAAATACCCTGCAGCAGCAGCAGTGCAGCACACAGGAGCACAGCCCCGGGCTGCTGCTGGGGCTGAAGTTCCCAACTCATATCTAAATTAATGTTTCCCAGAGCTCACCTATAACTTGAGTGCTCATGTTTAATTGCAGAACGTCTTTTATTTCCTGGATTACCACATGCAGATGGATTCTACGGCTCTATGTCATACGTGGTATGATGCTATTGTTCTCCAAATCAGAGATTCAAGGAACTCGGAATATGCTATGGACTATGGACTATGACCTAAACCAACTGGCTTTGGATTTTTTTTTTTCTTGTGACTTTCTCGCTCCCCCAGCATTGCACACAGCCCTGAGAACTAAAAGCAAAGCGGCTGCAGCAGCAGTGCTGGAGAGCCTGCCTCGCTCATGGAGGTGGATCCTGATGGCAGCGTGCCTCAAAATGATTTGAGAAATTGGGTGGGGAGTCCACCACTGAACTGCCACTGGGAAGCAACGCTGATTCTGAGCAAAAAAAATAGGTTACATGCAAGATATAGAAAGCCAGAGCTTCCAAAACCTCAGCTGCCACTGAGGCAATTAAGTGAAATGTTGAGATTTTTCAAAGTACTCGTATTCTGCTTATACCAGTGCTTATCCCAATGAACACATATGGGCAGAATTTCAACCTGATTTGCCAGAAACTGCTCTAAAAAGCAAGGGTTAGGCAGGCTGAGGTGGGAAAAGAGACTCAGGTCCACGCAAAGAAACCATCAGACCGCAGAGCGGAAAGGCACTGCAGTCTTTGGGACAGGAGCAGCTCCCTGGCCAGGTGGCTGACAGCCAGGGGCTAGCAGTGGCCGGGTGACATGCTCGTGCATGGAGAGATGGGAGCAGAGGTGAGGCTGCGTGCCTCCAAGCCACCTCGTGCTCTGTGGCCTGGGACCACACGCATCTGCAGAGGGCAGGAGGGATGGGAGGAGAGCAGCAGCAGGACGGCAGGCTGGCTCCCCGCAGGGCTCCTCCTGCAGCTCCGGCTCCGCAAAGGTCTCCAGGTTTCTCTCTACCTAAATAATTCTGACAAAACGTCTGTCGCTATGGCAACGAGGGAAAACAAATTGATTTGAGAGGTGTCTGATATTCGTAATGCATAGAAATTATGGTTGCCGTGGCAACGTGATTTATAAATGAATTAGAATATTTAGGAAACAATTAGCAACCGAAACTCCTGGGAAGCGAGGTGAGTCTGAGTGCAGCTCTGAGCGCTGCCAGCCCTGCACAGACCACGCACTGCCTGCGCTCAGTGCTGCAGCACTGAACCACAAGAGCCTGAATCTCGGGGGCCTTCTCAGAGTGGGTGATTCAGGAATTCGTCATGGGCCAGGAGGAAAACACCAAACAGTGCAGAGCTGCACAGCGTGGGCACGGGCACCAGCATGCTGCCCGGGTACAGCTGCCCGTAGAGTTCCCACACACTGAGATGTTTGAGCCCTGCTGGTTAGGAGCAAGGAACCTTGGGGTCTGCCAGCATGGCACAGCCCAAAGGGGACGGCTTGTGAGTGGGGTATGCCCCACATGCTTTCTGAACATCCCTGCTTGCCCATCCCTACCTGTGCTCTGTAAGCAATGACCTTCATGCTCGTCTTCTCCTTTGGGAGCCACTTGTGCTCACCCAGAAGTTCACATCCCCTCACCTCCTACGAGGTTCATTCATCACCTGGAGCATGGCTTGTTCAAAAGCATTATCTGGGAACGATTGTTCACGAGGGTGGATAGCAATAGGACAAGGAAGAATGGTCTTAAACTGAGACAGAGGAGATGTAGGTTAGATAATTAGGAGGAAGGTTTTCACTCAGAGGGTGGTGACGCACTGGAACAGGTTGTCCGAGGAGGTTGTGGATGCCCCATCCCTCGAGGCATTCAAGACCAGGCTGGACGTGGCTCTGGGCAGCCTGGTCTAGTGGTTGGCAACCCTGCACTCAGCAGGGGGGTTGAAACTCGATGATCTTTGAGGTCCTTTTCAGCCCAGGCCATTCTATGGTTCTATGATTGATTCTATGATCTTAGACAGTGGGACAGGGCCTATCTCAACTGATGTGATTTGCCTCGATGCTGGAGAATCCCTTGGACATTGAGAAGCACACCCCTGGGGAAATCAGTCACTTGCATCGTGCATGTCTGTGTGCACAGGGCAGGTGTGTGGAACAGCAGGCAGAGAGGAGCTGGGAAACAAGCACTTCCTTTGGGTCAGAAAGAAAATAAGAATCATAGAATTATTAAAGTTGTAAAGACCTCTGAGATCCCCAAGCCCAACCCCAGCCCACCGCACTATGCACACTGCCCATGTCCCTCAGTGCCACATCTCCATGGCTCTGGAACAACTCCAGGTGACCCCACCACTCCCTGGGCAGCCTGTGCCAATATCCAACCTGACCCTCTGCTAGCACTACTTGAAGCCGTCACCTCTCACCCTCCTGCTGTTATTCAGGAGCAGAGGCCAACCCCCACCTCGCCTCCACCTCCTGTCAGGGGAGCTGTAGAAACTGATGAGGTCTCCCCTGAGCCTCCTCTTCAGAAACAAGCAAATTCGCTGAGAGTGAGATATCAAAAACTTTAAAGTACAAAAATATTGCCTGAATCCATAAGAATCTGAGCAGAGTTTTACGTGCACTGGGGCTGTGCAACAGCAAAGTCAGCCTTCCCATCCCTACCTGCCTCCAGGACCTGCCGTGGGATGCTGCTAGAGAGGTCTGTGGCCAGCCCTGCCCCGCGCTGCTGCCACCACCTCCTGTGTCTGGCTGCACATCTGCAGCACAGCCAGAGCTGAGCACATGCTACCAAGCGAAACCCTCTCCAGGCAGGGCTCAGCAACAGGGATTCACACAGCATTTTGTTTCCTCTCACTTCACATTTACCCACTATCTCCTCTCAGCAAGACAGGTCACCTGTCAAATAGCATCTTCTGCACAGTGCTCCTCGGGCACCTGCGGACAGCAGGGCCTTCCACCACAACCACAGCGCAGCAAAGGGACGGCCACCGCGCTGGTTTTCACAAAACACAGCCACAAGAGCACTGAGCAGAACTGATGGCCACAACTGCCTCTAAATGCATCACTAAACGCTGGCACAGAGAGCACTTCGGGGATTTAGGAATCTGATAATTGGAGGGAATCCACACTGCGATTGGTCAGAGCTGCAGACACAGCAACTGGACACCTCCCCATCCCAGGTACTGACTTTGTGCAGTACCTGCAGCTTCTGACCCCCCATGTTTTCCACCACCACAGTCCGTTTCACATCGTGTGGTGTAATCACAAAGGGCAGAGCATTCCCAGCCCGAGGGCAGCTCCCAAGGCAGTGCTGCAGGGCCCTCCCTGCCTGCCCTGACCCTATGGTCAGCTGGGCACAAGCCAGAGGGATGCCTGCACCACTCCTCCATCCGAGCTGGTGCTGGAGGGGTGACCTGGCTGGGAACAAGGATTGTGGGCTTGTGCCTGTGAGTTCCCAGCAGGAGAATGGCTCAGCAGAATAAGGACCTTGAAATCACAGAATGGTTTGGGTTGGAAGGGACTCTTATAGGCCCTCTGGTCCCACTCCCTGCAATGCACACGGACACCCACAGCTCCACCAGGTGCTCAGAGTCTGTCCCCTGACCTTGGCTGTCTGCAGGGATGGAGCACCACCACCTCTCTGGGCAGCCTGTGCAGTGCCTCACCACCCTTAGTGCAAAAAAATTCTTCCTTATCTCCAGTCAAACTCTCCCCTCTTTTAGTTGGAAACCATTTCCCCTTGTCCTGTCACAACAGACCCTGCTAAAGAGTCTGTCCCCGTTCTGACAGCCCCCCTTTACATTCCCAAAAGCTGCTCTCAGCTCTCCCTGCAGCCTTCTCTTCTCCAGGCTGCACAGCCCCAGCTCTCAGCCTGTCCTCATAGGAGAGCTGTTCCATCCCTGGATCATTTCTGTGGCCCTCCTCTGGTCACACTCCAACAGCTCCATGTCTTTCCTGCACTGAGCACTCCCCATCTGGACACAGTGCTCCAGGTGAGGTCTCACAGAGCAGAGCAGAGGGGCAGATCCCCTCCCTCACCCTGCTGGCCACGTTGCATTGGATGCAGCCCAGGGTACAACTGGCTTTAGGGCTGCGAGGGCACAGTGCTGGCTCACATCCAGCTGCCACCCACCAGTGCTCCCAGCTCCTTTTTGGCAGGGCTGTGCTCCATCCTTACACCCCCCAGCCTGTAGTGATGGTTGGGTTTGCCAAGACAGCACAGAGACATTAATACAATCCAGTGAGCACTGTGGCTCCTAATCTGCACTGCTGGCCCAGCCCAGAGAAGATTCCCATGGATATAAGCTCAGCAGCCTTACACCATTATATCGGGTTAAACTGCAAACAAAAATCATTTTTAGATTATTAACTGCCTCGTAGGCAGTGCTACTTGAGAATAGGAAACACAATGTCAGGCAGAAAACTATTCTGAATGCAATCTTTGTGGGGCATGATATAAAATAAAACTAAACTGACACGACTGGGGCATAAATCCTCAATGGGAACTTCTCGTGCATCAGTAAGCAGACGGGAGTCTCCTTCACATTATTAAGATCCCTGCTCTTACAGTCTACACTATCTTTCACTTTTCTGTGAGATACAAAAGGAAGCTCCAGGCTCACAGAAGCCCAGAAAACACACAGGTTTATATTCATTGGAACAGCAGAGGAGCCAATAGTCCCACTGCTTTAATTTCCAGTGCCTCGTATCCCTAAAACTTGGGACTCCCCAAGTTCAATTTTCCTTCCCAGACCCTCAGCAGCTTTCCACAGCCACTCTATTTTTCACCCCAAAGTTAGATTTCTTCATTTCCAAGAAAAACACCCCTTCAATGTAACCTTCAGAAGCCACAGCTACCACTGGCAGTAAGTCCTTCAATCCCAGCACAAACATTTTGGTCCTGTTACCAAACTGTGCATGTGTACGTACCTAATGACACCAGTGCAACCAGTTTATAACCAGGGACCCCTTGACACTAGACTGGCAGCTGATCCCCCATCACAGGAGGATGAGTTGTTAACAACCACAAACCAGTTACACAGCCAATGAGCGCCTGGGATGCCTTGCTATCTCTCTGAAGATATGAGGTGCCTGCTGAAACGACTGGACAAACCAGTGAGCTCTTCTGACATAAGTAGCTGTGCAGACACATTTAGAAACCTGTTTTTACTTTCTTTTTTCTTTTTCCCACAGCTGTACCATTTGTTTTCGGAGCGAAGCTCACTGTTGCTTGCAGAACCCATTGCTGAAGCAGAGAAGGGTTGGGCTGAGTTGAAGGATCACAGGGAGCAGATAGGAAACTTCTGCAGATTGGCAAACCCAGGGTGATCGCAGACGGCTTTATCCAGGAAGATGGATGGAAATATTCCCACGCAGCTACAGCCTGCAGTTCATTTAATAGAAATTAGTGACAGTTTCTGCTCGTTGCCAGATGCGAGTGAGGACAATGCTCCTCCATCAGGCAGGTTAAGTGAAACAACAGATGACTTCATGTGCAATGAGGTTCACCAAAACACGCATGGATCCGGCAATTTACCTAGCTGTTCTGTCAGAGAGACAAATGGGTGCCTATGGAGAAGACAAGTACAAGAATTCCAACACGAGTGCTGGGAAGTAACACAGCAGTGACACACAGATGTGGGCCCAAGAGAGTCCCGGACACCCAGGAAGCTCAATGTCTGCACCCAGAGTGCAACCAGCTCCTCACCAACCCCTGCCATGAGGACAGAGGGCACCAGCACTGCTCAGCACAGGGACCCACAGCACGAGTTGCCCCAGCACAAGGCAGCGTTTGGGTACGTGAGCTCAAGGGGAAGGCACTGCTCAGCTCCCCCCATGCAGCAGCCAGGCTGCAAGGAAAGACCCCCAGTCATTGTCAGTATATAAACAGGCTCCAGGCTACGTAACTATTAACATTCCCTTTGTACTTGCTGCACTGCAGTCAGACTGCATTCCTTATCAAAACACGCACCCTGAGGATGTCTCATGCTGGCATGTCTCGTTCCCCAGAAAGATATTGCAGAGGGGTAAAGGATAAACGAGTGAAAAAGCTCTTGGTGCTGAGGAGCAGTTCACTCTAACCCCGAGGACCATGCAAGCACCATGATGAGAGGAACGCTGAGCAGAAATTGAGTACTAATGCCAAAGCACAGGATGCCTCTGACTTGAGGCAAGGTGCTGGTCCTGCATCAACCCTGCTCTTAGTCCTTGTGGGCAATCAAAGCTTTAATAAATCTCCTTGGAGGAATTCTGACTTACCTCCTACAACACTCTTGCAGTGAAAGGAATGGGGCAAAAAGAGTTAATCATCTCCTTAAACTGATCTGACAGGGTTACAGACCCTCCATCCTGATGTCAGTGTGACCTTTGTGGTCCTTTGGGCTGCAAGGAGATCGATAATAAATTAACTCAAACTGCAAGAATTACCCTTACATTATCCTCCCAGCTCTCCCATGTGCAATTTGTCTACCTAAAATAGTTTGACTTGTCTGCCAAGCTGCTTAATGCTTCTGAAATGCACCCAGACAGTGAACAGACCTGCAGTAGCTTACCCTGTCCCTGCACACTGCGGGCATAGAGCACCAGATCAGCAGTGTCAGCCTGCACCTGAACACAAAGCACACCCCCCAGCCGCCCAGTTTCCAAGACATCTGCATGTTAGCTCCTCAGCAGCCAGGCAGCCTCGAGGCACACAAGGATCTGAGAGCATGCCCATCTTGCTGTGCCCATCTTGCTGTGCCCATCTCACTGTGCCCATCTCGCTGTGCTCACACCTGCTCTTGCTGCTGTCCTGATAAGAGGCACAACTCGGATGGGAACTGTGCTGCAGACATCTGCTGCATCTGAAACAGCACCAGGGAAAGCTAAGAGCAGGGTCTGTCTGATAGCAGCATAAGGTGCCTGTGTTTCCCAGAAAGCAGTGAAGGCTTCAGGTGCAGTATTTCCCTAGCAAGCCACAGTGTGTTTTCCCATGAGTTCTTGAGCATTTTCCACTACTGAAGGACACATTCCCCGTGTGTGCAGCTGTGAGAGATGTAGCAGCCTCTCCTGAGATGCTTCTAAGAAAAGGGTTGGAAAGGCAGCACGCAGAGAGCCTGGGGGCAGCTGCAGAGCACAGCACACAGCCTTGTGAGGCACACGTTGCATCTTGGCAAGCCTGCACAAATGAAAAATCTACTGAAACGGCCGCTGAGAGGGGAATTAAAGCACAGGAGAGAGGACTGACATCTCCCAGTGCTGCCTGGAGCCCAGCAAAATGATGGGCTGGATTGTAGGAAGCAATCAAGGCCACCGCAGGCAACAAGCCATGCATCTGGAGACTGCATTGAGAAGGCACATCACCAGGGATCCCTGCTGACAAATTATCCAAGGGTGCTTTTGCTGTTTTCCTGGTGATATCAGAAACACACATGTCAAAATGCATGCTGGAAGTGCACAACTGCTTCTTTGTCTGAGCGTCCTCCCTGGTGTATTCCTTGCTAATCTTACTACTAGACGAGGACACTGTCTGAAGATGGTGTAAGTATTAATTAATTGATGTGTGAGAGAAGAAAATCCACGCCTGACAGCAGAATCTGGCAGAGTGAGCCACTGGTTGAACAGGAGCCCACCAAAGGCAGGGATGAACCATGAGATGGTGAAAAAAAGGGGCTCAGTTCAGGATTCAGGAGCAGCGGTCGGGCTTGGATGTCAGCCTCAGGTCAGGACAAGGGCACTGAAAGAGGAAGACGTGCTCCTGTCACAGCATGCACTGATCCCATCGCCAAAGAGGCAAGGTCAGGGTGGGAGAGAACAGGCGTGGAGGAGGGGACACGTGCGTTTTGCTTTCATGCCCAGATCCTCTCCAAAAAGGACACAACAGGCTTCTTCAGGCTGCAAGACCACAAGGGAGGAAGGAACAGAGATGCAGCAGCTTCATTCTGGTGGAAAAGAGGAAAAGTCCCCTTATGGTATCGCAGATATGACCCAAAGACTCTCATCTCCTTCCAGAAGTATGGATTGAACACAGAAATAGATCCCAAAATTCAAGATTTCTCGGATCTAAGGCAGAAAAATGGGACAGCTTCATAAATATTAGCAAACACAGCCTCCTCTTGCTGCAGGCCTGAGGATTAAAGTCTCTGCAAAGTGTGCATTTTCTGGGTATATGTTCCACCCCAAGGCAATAAAGTCTTCTTGTACACTCTTCAGATGAGAAAAATTCTCTTTTAGGTGACAGAATATATCTCCTGAAAGAGAGAGAGTTTGAAGACCATCTGCTTTGAGGAAGTCATTAAAGGAGCAAAAAGAACATGGAAAGAAATGCAAACAAAAAGGGGAGCTGAAGCACCTAGAAAGGGTTTTAAAGCAACTCGGGGCTAGAAGGAAGGCTTGAGAAGGGATTAAAGCACATCAAGCTGCTGGCAAAAGCTCCAATCCAGCTAGATGCAGAGAAACTGAAGAATGGAGATTCTTTCCATGATGAAATGCCACATAAGGGTCTGTGATCAGGGCTGTTCCAGGTGCTGCCCCGAGCTCCCAGCAGATATCTCACTGACAGGACTCAGGCACATTGTTCTGAAAGACCTTGATGTTTGTTACAATCCTTAATTGGAATGAAACATGAAAAGAGTCAAATTCCCCAAAGATTAATATTCTGAAAAAGTGTTAATTTGGAGCCAGAGAGTGACAAATCGGATCTTTGTTTCAATAAAATGTGTATATTATAAAAGGCATTAAAAATATTAATCAAACAATTCTCTAAAGATTTCAAAATAAATTAATCCTGGCTCAGTTTTTCTAGCAGATCTCTTCCAAGATTAGATCCACCTAGCTTCAGCTTTTGGAAATGCACATTCAAACTGAATACGATTCCACTGTATTTTCCAGACTGGCTGGCCATCGAGCTGCCCTGCAATGGGATGGAGGTCCGCTGGAGCCTTTTTATTTTTCTTGGTTTTACAGGTGATGGATCACGCTGAAACTATTTCAAGAAGTCACAAGGTTATTGTGGCCAGAACCAAGAAGCCAGGCTCAGTTTTGCTTCCTACCATCTTGCTTCCCCTCATACTGACAGTCCTCTGATCTCCCGAAGCAGCAGGATGAGCCCTCGGTACAAATGGAAGAACACAATAGAAGTATTACAATAGAAACACATAGAAGGAGTTCTGAATTGTTCTTTTATATCTCAAATTGTTTTCCTTCCATGTTCATTTAAACTCATACGTGGTCGTGTGCCCATGAAGGATACTTAATTCCATTTATCCACTTTTCATCCGTCCCCTATTAAGAAGCCATCATCAGCAGGGTCTTGGGGTTATCACAAGCATCTTAGCAAAACAATGGGTGTTTTTACAGCTGTCATTCCCCTGAATCAAAAAATCAGCCAGTCCCCCTCGCACCATCATATGGAGCCCATCGGTGTGCAGCAGGCTGCCCTGCTGGTGTGCTTCTCCCATCACTGTTTCCTCTGCCTTTTGGAACAGCTCCACGAGCCCAGCAGATATTCCCTTCATTAAGAAAAGCACCACAAGATTATATTACCTTTTTCCCTCCTGCAAATAACAGCACAGTGTATGCTAGGAGCACAATGGTTTAATGCTCGAAACAATTATAAAATGTAGTCAAAAAGCAGCTTGAGAAGAAGCATGAATTCATCGCGTCCTTCTTCGTCACTTTATGAAAGCTGAGGATTCTTGGTTCTGCTGTAAAAGGAGGGTGCATAGATACATGAAGACGCTGACCGTTTCTACAAGGGCTCTTACTGGCTGCATTACAGCTTCCTTGGAGCCACCAGGAGACATTCAGATCTGATCTGCAAGAACAGCACGTTCTGAGGACTGAGATGAGCGCTGGGGATGCCAGGATGAGGCATCTTCACCCTTCATGGGGCCCTACACAAGGACAGCAGCCAACTGTTATTCCATAGCCAGCCACGTCAAGGGCCTGCTTCCCAAAAAACAGCTGCTTAATTGTGACTAATTAAACACCAGGACTCTAGGGGCACAGCCGCTTTCCTCGTGTGGAGACAGCAGATGTGCACCCACACAAAGCACACGTTGAGAATCCTCGGCCATCACATTCCTCCCAACGCAGGAGCCCGGTACTAAAATAAGTAGACTGCCAAGATTTTAGTTATAGCAAGGTTACGTGCTTGGCTTTCTGTGCACGGATGGCGTGCCGCCTCTTCGGCTCCCCCAGGACTTCGAGCATGATGGAGCACCCCTATGCCATGGGCAGCAGCCCCTGTGCTCCCCAGGAGCCAGCCCAGGTGTGGGGCAGAGCAGAGCAGAAATGGGCAGATCTGACTTCCCAGGAGCTTCTTGCCCAGAGCAGGATGCTGAAGAAAGTCTCTCCACGGACTACAGAGAACTGCAAGAAATCTGGAAATCTGATTTTTGGAGGCACTCTCATGCCTTCGTGCTTATGATGGGCCTCGGTACCAGATAGATGTGTTTGCTGCTGTCATTTCATGGCGATCTGTTTGAAGACAGGCTGGAAAAGGAAGTGAGAGAAGCAGAAAATGGGATCTGCCCTGGATATTTCCCTAACCCCTAAGGGTTCAAAGCCACTTGGACTCAAAGGATGTGTTTCTGCCCAGTTCTACCTGAACCAGCTCATCCCCCCCCGCTTTATTTTAGGATTCTCTTTCATGTCCCCACTTATCACTTCTGTTCACATGTAACTGTCTCAGAGCCAAAGAACCCATGGAAGAACAAACCCCTGAGCACCCGCACATCCCAAATCCAGAGCTGGACTATTGCATCTAGCATGGAGGTTAGTGCAGCAATCATGCATTTAAATTCAATCGTATTCTACAATTCTAAACTAATTTATACTGAAGATACTTATGGTAAATGTTTACAAAATAGGACATAGTATTGCTATTCCCAGATCATAACTGAGCTATTTGTACAGGCAAAAGCTTTTTATAAGAAGGTTTTTCAATACATCCCAGGGACCTCTTAGGAAGTGGCTGCCCAAAGTCTGCGTGACACCATCTAAATGTTTGGTAGGCAGAAGGACAGAATGAGAGGACAGTGCTGCCAGCACGGGCTACATGCAGGTGATGCTCGGGCTGCTGCCAGCTTCCTGCTCCCTTCCCAGGGCAGACCCAGTGCATTCACCCCATTTGGGCCATGCACACGGCCGGGGGCATCTCCAGGTGGGGACAGGACCCACCACGTGCTGCTGCCATGGAGCCCTCTGCAGGGGCTGGCACTCTCTTACAGCCATGCAGCACTTCAGAACATTTCGGACCGACTTTAGGCTGTGGCGTTGGGGAATCAGATTAATGCTTCACCTGTGGAGCGATTAGGGTATAAAAGCTCACGTTGCACAAAGGAGACGTGCTCTCGTCTCATCTATTTTTATTTTTATTTTTTTATTTCCAATTCAGAAAAGGCATGCAAAAAAAGGGGCATGCAAATCTGAACGGAGATACAGCTGCTGCCGGATCTCGCTCCGCGGCCATCCCAGTTCTAATTTATTGCAGAACTAGATGGGTAAAGATTATGACAGAGAAGGCGCCGCAGATAAAGATTTAAAATTCGCTTGCTAAATACATGTTTAGCTTCAGTGAAAATGTGATTTAGTCCTGCCAGGATAGTTACGGTCCCCAACTAACATTGACTACTAATTAGAAAAGCACTGCAGGACATTATGATAACGAGTACTTTTCCAAATATGAGATATTCTGGATTGCTTCTATTAGGAGAAAAATAGAAGGCATCAAACGCATCATTGAAAACACCCTTAAACAAACTGTGCTCTACCAGAGAGGAAAAATTAAACAAGTATTTGCCTTCACACTCATGTCCCTTTCAGCCTCCCAGCTGCACCCAGGTGTTTTCACTCCACGTCCCCAGCACATCCCCTGCAGCCCTGCAATGCCTGTGTTGTCACCCACCAGACCACACCATTAGGAGGACGGTGCATGGCTCCAAGATGCCTGCCCCATGCAGGGAAACCCCACAGCCCACTGTGGCCATTTGCACGCTGCTGGCTGCAACTGAACAAATTGCTGCAGTGCCACGGAGCTGCGTCTTCCGTCACAGAAATCATCCCCCGGTTGCAAGGCTGGTTGGCCTGGGCAAAGAAAATGAATGCCTGGCCAATGGAACACAGCAAATGCAGTGCAGCCCATGCACAGGGCTTCCCATGAGTTATTAGCAGCGTGTGGAGTTAATTTATTCTCCGTGGTTGCGTTTGATGAGTATTTAATTGCACACAAGTCTGACACAGCAGCGTTCCGCACGGGGCTGCGCCACACAGCTCTGTGCAACCCACTGCCCATAATCATCCATTCGCAGCCTATGGGAAAATCGTCTCATCCTGACTTATTTCCACCTATTTCACTGACAGTGAGAGGTTATTACTGAAATAAAGCGTTGATACTGAACTCCTTTGCCAACGGTATCTCTCCTCACTGAGTCTCTTTTCCATTCTCAACTGAATGAAAACTATTCAAGTTGCTGTTCCCCAGTTCAAAACTGAAATTACTTGAATAAAACCCATAAGCTGGAGGCTTACTCCACTGGAAGGGCAAGGACACACGTGTTCCCTGAAGTACAGGTAAGCTGAGCGTTCTCCTTTGCACCCCTGGTGCCAGGTGGAAGGCATGTAAGCAGTGTGAGCTCTCAAACACAAAGCTCGAGCAGCTCCCTGCACTGCCAGCCATGCATGTGCCATGGCCAGATCCCTGTTTGCTGGCCAGCCCCAGGGCCAGGGTCACCAGTGACACCAGCAGCTGCTGGGCTGCGCCCCGGTGCCCCCAGCTCCGCTCCTGCATCAGCAGAGCAGCAGCAATGCTCAGTGAAGCTCCAGAGCACAGTCCTGCTCGACTCACAGCTGCATCCAACCCCAGGCTCCGCGCAGCGATTACTTCACAGCAAGTGAAGTGGGTGGCAAGCCTGAGCAGCAGCACGGTACCTGAGCAGGGCTGTGCTGCTGCCGGGGAGCGCATCTCCAACTGCTGAGAGTGAGAAACACGAAAACCACAGCAGGCAGCAGCATCGCCCACAGGACCCCGGGGACAGCTTCGTGTTTGCGTGCTGCGGATCTCAAGGGAGCAGACGACTCCGTTTTCCAAAACTGCTGCTTCCTAGCAGTGCAGCACGCACCGTGAGGGCTGCGTGGCGTGGTGCTGGCACGTCCCACAGGAGCAGGGATGTCACCGGCTGTCACTGCCACTGCAGCGCATCGCCCCCGTGCTGCTGGGAGCTCACAGAGCAACGCTTCGCAACCACCCGCCTGGCCATCAAGCTCTTGATTGCAGATTTAAAACCACAAGCATTTGCTTTGCAAGTCAGTGTCCCCCGGCTGCTCCATCAGGGTTTATCCTCCCTCGGGAAATTCCTCTGGCATCAAGTGAGCCAAAGCAATCCCCGCATCGCGCATGGAGCAGAGCCTGGGAGACAGATGTCTGAGTGGATGCATCGCCTCTCACTTACACGAGGGACAAGCACAGCCCCCGTTGCACCCTGTGGTCATCGGTGGGTCCTGGCAGGTCGAACTGGCAGCACAAATCCTGCGGTCGCAGCTTTGTGGGTTTTTGATTATTTTTTTTTTTTCCACCAAAATTCAGGCAACCTCTTTGAAAATCGACTTCCAGAAACGATGCTGCTTCTTGCACAGACATCGTCCGAAGATTGAAACCTCGAAGGTGAATGCTCTGACGGGAAGAGTTCACATCCCTAAATTTCAAACCCCAAAGTGTGCGCGTTGTTATTGCTTCGTGTCACAAAGGCCACAAACATCTTCAATCTTTGGCAGCAGAAACATGCAGCCACAGCCACGTCAGCGTGCTTTGAGTGAGAGCCAGCCCTGAGAAACCCGTGAACAGCAGGAAAAGCAGCCAGAGCACACCTGAACAAACGGAGAGGCACTGCCCCTTGGATGTCAATTAAACACATTCCAGGTGCAGACACCTTGTGATTTTTTTTTCCTTTTCCAGTGAGAAATTTGCTTCTTCCCAGCCCAGGAGACAGCAGTCCTGGAGAGAAATGGAAAGCTTCCTGCCGCTGCTCTGGGCCCTGCTGCAGCATCCTTGCTGCCAGAGCGTGCCCATTCTGATAACAGTGCACTGGAACAAGGTCAGGATTTCTCCCTTTGAACTTCAGTAGCAGAAGAGAGAGAAATGAATTTTCAGCTCAATGCATTCCAGGAGAGCTCTGAGCTCGGAGAACCCCTACATTGAATACAAAGCAAGGGGCAGGATTCCCAGGCTGACAGAGCCAGCACGAGGCCTGCCTTGGCAATTCCCATGCACACACTCGGATGCTCAGCCCCACGGCTGGGACCCCCATGTGCACCAAGGCACTGCGGTGCCCCAGCCCTGTCCCAGCAGCAAGCCCCACGCACCAAACACCGCTTTCCCTCTCCTCCTACAAAGGGAACACTCTGTGCTGGGAGAGGAGCCTTCTCCTGCCAAGCTCCCTGTGAAGCTGGGGAGATCAAACCTCAGGCGTCGTTACGAGGCGCTCCTCCTGCCGCGCTGATTCCTTAACACAGCACTTCCACGAGGCGAGAGCTGATATGAAGCCAGCCTTCACTTCTGAAGCAGCGAACGGTCAAATGGAAACCGCCTTCTGTTTAATAGCACTTAAGACACAGAAATCCAGCTTTGATACCTGTTCCCACTGCCGAGTTGCTCACACACAAAGCTGGAGTCCCAGTGCCAAGGACTGTGTGATTCTGCTTGCATACAGCTGCCAGGGGGGACAGTTTGGGATTGGTTTCATAACGTTGCTGTAAGAGATGGCTTGAGTTCAGTTTCATGGAGAGCATTAACCAGGAGTACCTTTGAAATAACAGCGCTAAGAAAACCAGGAGAGTCGGTGACAGCTTAGTGTCAGGACCTGGAAGGCATGTCCCTGGAAACCGAGGAGGAAAAGGAGAGCATGACACCTTCCCACACCTGCAGGGGCCGGCCACTGGAAGGAACTTATTTTCTCAGACTGGCCTGCACAGAAGCTTTGGGGGAAAAAGGTGTTCTAATTGTATCTAGTTTGCACCCAGGTGCTGATACAACCACTGCACAGATCCCCCAGCAGATTCCCATCCCTGGTCAGGCTCCTGTGGGGCCAGAACGCTGCGTGCTTTCTGGAGAAGCACAGAAGCAAGCAGTCAGCCCGCCTCGCGCTGTGGCACAAGGCAGGGACCTGCCAGGACCCTGCGTGTCATGCAGACGTCAGCCTGGGGCTCCCTGCACACGCAGCACCTGCTCCAGAGGCAGCGCCCTCAGACAGCTCTAGGGCAGCTTGGCGATTTCAAGTAAAAAACTTTTACAAAACGCTGTGGTTCACAATTAAAGGTTTTGCACCATTTGGAGGCGCTCAGAGCTGTCCCTCAGCGCTCTGCCCCGTCCCTTTCCCAGCTGTGCTGCTCCCTCCCTCTCCTCCCCCCCTCGACCTGCACACAGAACCGGTTACAAGTGAGCAAGAAGCACGGGGAAGTTTCACAAACCGGTAACATTACGAGTCTGTCCAGTGATGCACGCTCCTCTAAGCGCAGCAAATGGGAAACACTACACCTCTGGGAAGGAACAAAAAACGTTGCTGATGGACTCGTTATCAGTGATACATGGGAAATTATCTCTTTACATAGAATCGCATGCCTATCTGTCCACAATTATAAAGACCGAAATATAGCTGTAATCTATAGCCATAAGGTGAGATTTCCATCTTTATATGACATGAAAAATGTGCCAGACACACGTTTGCCCATAAACAAAATTGCTTTTTTCAGCTCCCCCTTTAATGTGAAATATCAATCATTGTGTGGCTTTTATTACACGGAATTTAGCTTTTGTTTTTGACAGATGGCTCGCATTCGGTCTGAAGTACAACTGTATATCACCCTCATTATATACACATCTGAATTGCAGACACATTTTCAAGAGACAGTAATTGATGGCAGAGAGCACCTGGTGGGGCCAGGCTGGTCAGGGAGCCCATAGATTGCACGGGGCTGACAGCGAGCCCCACAGCTTGCATCCACACTGCAGCACCCGCTGCTTGGTGGGCAGCTGCTGCCTGACCACAGCTCAGCTCAGTGCATCAGTGCAAGATGAAGATCACTACAAGAAGGCCCATGGGACCCTGGGGTGCATGCACAGAGCACAGCCTGCAGGGCATGGAGGAGCTGCTCGCTCTGCTCTGCCCTGGGGGGGGGCACAGCTGCAGTGCTGTGCACAGTGCAGGGCTCCCCAGCTCCAGGCAGATGGGAACTGCTGCAGAGAGCCCCGAGGAGCGTGCGGAGATGGCAGGGGCCTGGAGCACCTCGTGATGGGGATGGGCTGAGAGCTCTGGGGCTGTGCACCTGGAGGAGAGAAGGCTGAGGGGCTCTGAGCAGTGCTGATCGGTATCTGCAGGGTGAGGGCAGGAGGATGGGGCCGGGCTCTGTTCCATGGTGCCCAGCACCAGGACAAGGGGCACCGGGCACAGAATGGAGCCCAGGCAGTTCTGCATGGACATGAGGAAGAAATTTTGTGTGTGAGGGTGGCAGAGCCCTGGCTCTGAACCCAGAGAGGTGAGGGAGTCTTGTTCCGTGCACAGATCCAAACCCGCCTGCACGCTCTGTGTGCAGCTGCTGTGGGGAACTGCTTCGACGTGGGGTTGCACAGGGGGAGTTCTAGAGCTCCCTTCCATCCCCAATGGTTCTGGGATTCTGTGAACTCCGCAGGAGGAGCAGTGCCTGAAGCTGGGCTGCAGTGCTGGGCAGGTCACTGACCCGCTCCAGCCCTGGACATTCTCACTCCTCTCTCATGCAAACAGCCAGCGCAGGGACACCCACCCTGACCCTCAGCCTCCAGTGCTAGCCCTGCACCACCCTCCCTGTAGTTTTGCATTTAATGCATTTGAAAGGATTTATTGCAACAGCTGTCTTCAATCTGCTCTGCTCTTGAAACCAGGAAGAAATTATTTCCTGACAAGACGCTCGCTATTCAGATTTTCCACCCTATTTCCTCTGTCAGTTACTCCCCCCTTCTTGCACCACCCCCTGCAGACACCTGATGCTCAGCCTCCTGGCTCATGCCTCCCTGCCCCGTACCCACACTGCTGCTGCTCCCTTGAGCCACTTGTCCACCCCAGACCTTCCCCAAGCCCACACCATCACTGTGCTCCCTCCTCTGCCACCTGAGATGCACTCAGGACCATCCCAGAGAGCCCTGCAGGACCTCAGATTGACTGCGCAGAGGACAGCTGGAATGAGGAATGTAACCTTGCTGAGCTCAGTCAGCAAAATTACCGACTGATGAGGACGGGCAGAAACCAGAGGAATAACTGCCAGGTCTGCTCCTACCACGTCTGCTCATTAGCACATTGCCCCACTCCAGACCTTCCCGTTCAACTCCGCTCCGCTGCTGCGGGGAGGCAATCAGCCTTCATCACCGACTCACAGCAATCGCTATAATCAGCCACAGAATGTGCCATTTCCCATGCACCTGCACAAAATAAGCAGGGCATCAAAGGCCGTATTTAAAATAAAACAAATAGCTGACAAAGAAATGGCATTTGAAACCTTCCTATTCCCCACGCAACCCGAGGCAGCCCTGGGGGGACCGGTGAGCGGTTATACGCAAATGGCTATGATGAATCCATCAAGAATAATTCACCCCTTTTTCTCTTCAGAAGAAAAAAAATTCAGTTCTCTGCATGAAAATAAAACAGCATCCATGTCATACGCTACAAGCTGCTTGTCTTTTTGTTCTAGCCCCGCCATATGCGCGGGTCAGTCTTGCATCTCTGACTTGCCTGCATTTTGTGATCAGGACAGAACGCTTGAAGCCACGTGCAGTTTGCAAGGCCTGTTAGATTTCGGTCAGCATTCCATGCACCAAACAGACCACTGGTGTCTCTCAACACACCAAGGCATCCCAAACAGGGATGGTTATTTGGGACGTGCGCTGGAGAACTGCCTTGAGCAAGGTGCTGTATGTATAATAGACATGTGATGAGCTAGAAGTCTCCAGAATTTACAGCTTGCTAAGAAAAACGAAGGATTTCATGGCCACGTGAGGAAACATGTGGCAATGCATCGATGTGGCACTGCGACAACATAACAGTAGGCTCACTGGCATGGCTGGTGGGGCTTGAGGAGCCTGCTCTCCAAGCAAGCAGCCCAAGTGCCCACCTGGAGCCAGTGCATGAACCCAGCCCCGCAGGACACAGCTCTGTGCCTCACCCATCAAGGTCTGGTCTACCTAATTAGATAATGGGCACCTGATGCAGCAGCTACATCCACAGTTATAACCACAGGAATGCTACCGTAAGCCTCTTCCTCGAGCAGAGCCAAAGCCATCCAGCAGCAGGCTTCATCCAGGCCCCTACCACCTCGCAGCCCCAGCTTGGGCTGGTGGGGATCTTCAGCCAGTCTCCCCAGACCTGCTCTGAAATGGGTAAAATCCACACGAGCCTCAGCCCCAGTGCTCTACAGGTACCTGCACCAATCCGCGCTGGTTTTCCTCAAAGGAAGAGGGATAAACGCATTGGAATCATAGAATCGTTAAGGTTGGAAAAGACCTCCAAGATCTCCAGTTCAACCCCAGCCCACCCCCCCATGCCCCCTGCCCATGTTCCTCAGTGCCACATCCCGGAGCACTTCCACAGTGACCCCCCACACTCCCCGGGCCGCTGTGCCAATGCCTGACCACTCATTCACTAAAGACGTTTTTCCTGGTATCCAACACTATTAAAGACGATTCCGTTTTAAAATACTCCAATGTTTCCTGCCAAAAGGAAAGTTGTGCTTCCTAGAAGAGCTCTGATGCATCTTCCCAGCCTCCTGGCATCAGTCCTGACCAGGAAGTGATCTGGGATGGGACAGGCCAGCTGTCTTACACACATGCAATGCATCACCCGCAGCTCTCAGAGGTAACTGCATTTATCAAAGCAACGCCAAGTCTTCAACAGCTTTTCTTCTAATGAAGTAAATTAGAGAAAGTCACTACAAATCCACTTAGCACTGATGCAGCTCTGTAGCAACGGCTTAGTGTGCACGTGGGGGATATTTATTTCCCCTCACATAATTTACTTGATTCTCTAAACTGTTTAATTTGTATAGCAATTGTCTGAAATGCAGTGCAGATAGATAGGAATTTCCAGACTGTTCCATTCTTCATTTTTCTGAATGCATGCACCGTGTTTGCTCCATCTTTGCCTTTTAACACACGTGCAGGTATTCATACAGAAGTGGAAATTCTAACAGTACCCTAAAAGTAATATCCTGAAGCTCTGTTCTTGCTTCCTTTCTCATGCCCTTTGCATTCAACCCAAAGTTGGACCTCACATTTCAGCACATGCCTCATAGCTATTTGTTTAAACCAGGGAGAAGTGGTTTAAATCAGCCCACGCCGTGCTTTCTGAGTGCCTCAGGGATGGAGGCATGAGGCTCTTGGTGCTCGGGCAGCAGCACACAGCAGCACGCAGGGTGGGCAGCGGAGCCTCAGGACACTGCTGTCCCCAAAGCTGTGACAGAGCCAGGAGAGCTCTCAAACCTCCAGTGCTGCACTGACACAGTGCTGCATTCTGCACAGAGCAGCAGGGCAGCCCACGGCTGGCTGGAGCCCCACGCTGAGCAGCAAGCACGATTTCAGTCTGATTTAAGGTTAAATGAGTTGTGCCCTGGGAGCCCTACGGAGGAATGGATCCACGTTTCTGCCGATAAGCCTCAGCTTTGAGCGAGCCCCGCGTGCAGAAGGGCTGGAATTTGTGCTCCACTTGTGAGCTCACAGCTCCCACCATGCCTTGTTTTTATTTTACCAGAGGGCTTTGTCATTACCACAGGCAGCTCTTTACGCATCCTCCAGCTGGCAGCTGCCTTAAGGAGAAGAAAACACAGAGAGCCCTGGGACAGTTGTTCTCTGTTTCCCAGGGCAGTGTTGAATGACCTGAGCCATTAGAACTCCCCGGGCACCCAAGCCCCACGGAGGGCAGCTGGAGCCATGCCTGAGCTCTGCTGCTCCCCAGCACTTTCTGAAGTACCCAAAGCCCCCAAAGGTCCCTGGCCCCACTCTGAAACGATCCACAGTAAACGATTCACCTGGCTGAACTGACTCACGTGCATCATTTCACGCACAACAAATAGGAAACGCGCCCCGAGAAATCGTTATTGATTCATCAAAATGCCTCATTAGCCACGCTCGCAGAAAGGTCGGTGCAGGTTAAAAGCTCACCTCCTCCACGAGGCTTTCCTCGGGCTGCACTCAGCAGAGAGCTGCCCTGCCTCCCTGCCGGGAAGCTGGAGGATGCAGATCTGCCTGCTCGCAGACAGCTGATGAGACAGGTTTCAAAAGACTTAAAGTTTTACGGGGAAGAACAAGACGACGACTGTGCTCTTGTCTGCATCAATAAGCAGCTTCCTTCCTGCCGGATTCGGAGCACAGTGGGTTTATTATTACACAGTGCAGGATTATTACAGAGGAGCAGATGTCAGCATGGCACCGCTTGACTGAGCCACTCTATTTTCCTGTACGTGCAGGAGCAGCCCTCCAGCCCCACACAATCCCAAGCCCCCTCCCTCATATAGCCCTGATGCTACCCACCCCCCAGCACGGCTCCAGGGGAGAAAGCAAAAGCATTCAGGAAACTGCTGGTCCTTGGTCTGTGGGGCAGCTGCTGAAATTCATTCCCCGTGTCCCATGGCAAAGGCTGGAGCTTCAACACCAACATCCCCAGCACCTGTGACCGTGCACAGCCTCTGCTCACCTCCCCGGGCTCACTCTGTCCCTTGCAGTGCAGCCTTCAATTCCCACATCCATTCCCTAATGCAGACACAGATACCAGAAGCAGCTGAACCGTTCGGTCAACGCTGATAATTGAGACACTTCAGGCAAGGAAATAAAATTTCAACCTATGCAGTGGCAGAGCCAAAGACCAGAAATGCAGAGCTCAGAGGAGGCAGGGCTCCGCCAAAAAGCAGCTCGGTGCTTTCCTCCGATTGACCCACAATTTATTGATGTCTGGGGCTGAAAACAGCCTACATCAACGAAGATATAAGTCTTTCCATGTGGAGATTGATTTAGTTCGACAATAAATTTGAACAAAATGCTTCCTCCGGCTCTCCCCAGCCCTCATCTCCTCTGCTGCCAGGGAGAGGTAATCGAATTTCAGATCTGCATGGCGGACATTCAGCCGAGGCTTTAGCAGAGAGAGGAAATCATTTCTGGATACAATTTTAAATGATGTGGTGTCATCCCGGGTTTAACGTGTGGAAAGGCCAACGTACGTTATGCAGAAAAAATAATGTCTCGATTATCATTAGCTTCAATGGAGCAATATAGAGTTGAAGAGTCCATGTGCAGGAGTGGTCTGAGGAGGTCAAGCCGCCTGGTGCCCTCGGGCTCCCAGCAGCACCCAGCCCTGACCACCCAGGCAGGTTTGCACTTTCAGGCAGGAATCAACACTTCTCCATATAGAATTACACCCAGCGTTCTCTTGCTGATTTGGCAGTGCTTCCTTTCAACTGTTATTTAAATGCACTACCCACCTTCGTATCGTCTCTTTCCGCAATGAAGGAGATGCATCTGCTTCTCTCTTCAATGTTTAAAGTCAATCTTTCTGTTGCATTTTCCAAATCTGTGATTTCAGTGGCTGTGGCAGTGCTCCAGCCTAAAACCAAGGTTAAACAGAAATTAAGAGGTGGCTCCCAGCACAGAAGGATTACAAAGGCTGCAGGGCCATGGCTGGGGCGGGCTGTCTGAGGGCCTTGGGACACATCAGGATAAATGGTTTAGTGGGCATGGCAGCCATGGGTTGGGGCTGGACTTGTTGACCTTAGAGGTCTTTTCCAACCTCAATGGGTCTATGCTTCTATGAAACCAGGTTCTCTGCTGACCAAGTCTATGGAAAAAAAACAGAGTCCCAGCAGCTCCCCAAGATTTTGGAGCCCCCAAACCAGCCCTGCCTCATCTCAGTGCCACCAGCAGTGCTGAGCCTTGGGGTGAGCCCCTCCCCCATGCATGCCCCCAGCTTGCAGGGCCACTGCTGGCCTCCCCACAAAGCATGCTCTCTGTGATTGCCAGAGCTCGTGCTGCCCAGGGTAAGGACTCAGCTGCAGGCAGCGCCTGCTCACAAATGAGTCAGATTTCACAGCGAGCTGGAAGTTTGATCAGAAAGGCAGTGCTTGAGCTGTACGACAATGGCATGCGGTAAACAAAGAGAATGAGAGACCTGAAACTACTGCCAAAAGATGAGATGTCAAAAAATGTAATTGGTAGAGGAAAAAAAGCACCAGGCTGTACTGCTCCATCCGAGCTCTGAAGGCTGTTAGCAGGCAGTAAGACCAGCACGGGGATGGCTGGGGACGATTAGCTTCAGCATCACAATTACGTGTCCTATTAGATCTTGAAATCTCAGAACCTAAGGTGACATTGGTTGGGTTTTCGTTCAGACAGGGAGAAGAGGCTCCCATGGCACTGCCTTCCTCCCATCGTGGCACTGCCTTCAGCACTGCAGGTATCATGTGCCTCACTCTGCTTTCACACCCTCCTTTATGTTTTTTTCCTCTGCTCCTTCTTACTTTTTTTTTTTTTTTTAATCTTTTGCTCTGCTTTTTCTTTCCTGTTTACAAAGAGCTTTGTCTACAAAGGCGACAACATGCAAATTCATTCCCTCCAATCTGTGACACAAATAACAATGCCTCTCTGTTTGTAGCACAAACCTGGAACATATCTTCCAACTCCGAGCGGTCAGCATGATTACCTCCTGCAATTCTCCTGCTTCATGAAGAAGCCAAATAGCAGCTGACTGTTGTTCAGAAATAAAGATACACCTATTCTAGGCAATGGTTTACCCTCTGACTTTGCCACCAGCCCCTGCTCCCATGACATCCTTTGTCCAGCTTTGAGAAAACAGCAGTGGATTCAACACCAGTACAAAGGTCAGGCTGCCAGCCCATCTCAGTTTTCCCCTTCAGAAGCCAGAGATGCCCTTCTTTGAAGCTTTTTTCCCCCCATCTATGGAGAAAGGGGTTTTAGAATGCCGTTCTACTTTTCAAGCATTTTGTAAAAGATTGTCAATCTTTCCCACTGAACTAATCACCCTGAGGCTCTGTTGTCAGAGTTGAAGTCACAAGCACCTGCCTGTCCTCGTGCAGGGCATCCTGGAAGACCTCTCCTCTGGGCCAAGCTCCTTGCAAGCAGATGGAGCGTGAGCAAGAGGCAGCCCTGGGATGAACTGCCATTGGCTCAGAGAAGAGCAAAAGAGGGGCATGGGAACCTTGACAGGGTAATACAGACTTGCTCACATTCTTAAGAAATACATGTCTGGGGACTTAACATCATACAAACCCAATCAGCAAGGGCTAACGTGACAAAACTGGTGGCTGAGCTCAATGTTCTAGCTACCTACCAGTACTGCAGCTCGTTTAGGTGCAACTCTGCTGAGCTCCCAGCCTGCTTTATACTCCAGTTTTCTACACCACCAAGTTTCTCCGGTGGGAGTTTCCCACAGGAATACATCAAGACATATGATGTACACATACATTGGCTATTCCCAGCACCGGTAACTCCTGAGTCAATAAAATATCTGCATTGCAAAATGGAAAACGTATGAGCATTGCAGCAGAGCTTCAGCCCAGACACATTACGTCAAGTGTTCTCAGGCAAATTCTTGCTATATTTCTCAACAATTCACTGCTATTAAGTTCCCAGTTCACCCCTGCTCAGGAGGCGTTGTGTTTTTTCTTCCTTCCCGCATGCTTTGGGCTCACTCAACCTGTGTTTTGGCCCAGTGAGGACTTACTAACAAATATTCACCTCATCTTTCATCTTAAGCCCTCTGTTCCTATTTTATTTTCTTTTAATCTGGCAAAACACCCCCTTGGGCAACTCCTTGCATCAAAGCTGTCTGTGAAGGAGAAACAACCCTGCAGGCCCTACTGACCAGACAGCACAGGGCCAGCAGTTTGAGTGCCCACATGCCTTCATTTCTGAGGTGCTCCTGGAGCTCAGAGCACAGACTGATGCCTTCCACAGGACCCCAGCAGTGACAGCAGCATCCCCTCAGCCCCTCCAGGACAGAGCACCCGGCCCTGTGCCTTGCTGCTGCAACCCACGTGGCTCAGCATGATGTTCACGTGGCGTGGGGTTAAATCTGCCCCAAAAAGCGGCGTGCAAGCATCTAAATCAAAACTGTGTTCTCTTGAAAGGGATTAGGCTGGAGTGATAAGAGCAGATGCTGTTTTTGTAATATGTAAATATATCACATACACCATTGCCCTTTCTTCTTCCCCTCCAGACTTTGCAACTCCAACTTTTGTTTGATTTCTTTAGCGCTAATGACATAATACTCTAGCTCAAGAGGCTTTTCTTTTTTTTTAAAAAGAAAAAGTCATGTAATCCTCCCAGCTTAGCTTTTTAATTAAAAAAAATACGAACACTGAGCTCAAATAGGGCAGTGACTACCGTGACTCTCCGCAGAGATGGACTTACCTCAGAACAACACGGTGAGTTCTAACCTCCTCCCACAGGTCCCTTTGCTCCTATTTTTATTAATGGGTTGCAGAAATAAAAGAAATTAACAGAAGGTGCATGTGGAAGGTCTCTGGTACGAGACTGGGTGCCGCAGGGCTGCACTGGGGGCCAGCTGCAGACCAGGCCGTGCTCCCTCAGCCCAGGCAGGGACCCTGTGCACGTGCCCCTCTGGGCAGAGCTCACTCGTGTACATCTACATGCGGTGCCATTGCACCTCTGTGCTGCAGTGTGCCCGAGCCTATTTCTCACTAAGAAGCCAAGAGCATTTTAGTGAAGAACATATCAAATGTAAGCTAATATGAGGGAGCATTATCTATCACTGCTCAGGGAGGGAAAGCACACTGCTCAACGTGGCTCCTCAGGCACGGAAGGCTCCTTGCTACTCTCAAAACCTTATATGTGGTATCTAAACATAATTTAAAAATTCTCAGTTGTGGATCTACTTCACTAGGACAATCTCATAACCCCACCCAGCTCACAGCACAGCCATCTCACATCAGGACTGCCCGTTCTTCACCTCAGCTGTTTGCTCCCTGCTCCAGGCACCATCAGGAAGGACCAAGGAGGCTTCTACCTCTCTGCATTAGAGTGCTGGCTGAGCCCAGCCAAGAATGGCCACCTGCAGGCCAGAACTGGTGAGCACTGACCTTAAACTGCCAACATCAGCACACTGACCATCAGCTCTGCCCCACATAGCATCTATGGGAAGAGGAATGGAAGGGGCAAGGAAAGATGTACAGCCTCCTTCCTTCTCCCTCACCAAACAGAAACCCAACGGGAAGGAGGTGAGGTTGTCCACCAGCTACAAGAAGTGCATATTAAAGTCACTGTTCAACCTAAAGCAACAGGAAAACTTACAGCATTGAGGACCACTTCTCCAGCCCACCCGAACGCCTCCTGGCTGTTCCGCCTTCTGCTCACGGAGCGATAGTCACAGCTATTTGTTTCAAATGGCAGGAAACAAAGTGTTCAAAAAAAAAAAAAAAAAGCCCAGAGACAGCACATCAAGCTCCAAGACAGCACATCAAGCTCAGATCAGAGACAGTTACAAACATTTTCTGTTGCTGCACTTTGGAGGCCCTGTAAATCTTCAGCAGCAGACAGCGTGTTCCTGTGCCATCTGCTGCAGGGTCACTCCTTTACTTGCTGTCTGAAATAAGATCTCAGTTCCCTGCAGTATGTTTTTTTCTGAAGAGGAAGACCCTATGGATCTTCTGGGGGAATTCATGTGCTAGCACATACCCACAGGTGTAGCTTCATCCGGCCCGTAATTATAAAGTATTTGCCATTATAGGAAGTAATACATGAAACCAAACACTTAATACTGCAAAGTTGGAATTGTTCCTGTTAGATGAATGTAATATTAAGGCGGTGATAAAAATCAAAATGAATAAAATTGATGATTTCTTTCCTCCTTCCCATTACAGCTAAAATCTCTTTGAAGACAGCAGGCACTGCAGCACATGGCAAGCTCCAAGGCCAAGAATTTCCAAGCATGAAAATGAGGCTGAAGAAAGCATTTCCAAACACGAGTCCTCCGGTGTGGGAAGTGAACACGCTCTAGCGGCCATCAGGTTCTCCATGAGGGTCTTTCTACAAGCCAGGGCTGCAGGAGCAGCCCACCAAAACAAAGAGTCTCTCCCTTCTACTGACAGATACATACTGTGTCCTGAGATAAGGAATCTAAAACCAGTTGTCTCTCTCCAAGCTGCACCAGCAGCCAGGGCAGCACCCGACTGGAAGATGGAAACCCAGCACCACATGGGGCAGTCCCAGGTGGCAGCAAGGGGGATGCTGGGGCTCTGGATCCTCCTTTCTCCTGTGTCCAAGCTTGGGGACACCCTGTGGTTACACTGCCAGCCCCACATTTTCCCCCCACACACACACTTCAGTGGGAGAGGAAGGGGCTCTACACTGCAGACAGGGCCAGATCCGTGCTCCTGCAGCCAGTGCAAGACAAGCTCTCCCATTCAGACAGCCAACGCCTCTCCCTCCTGGCAGTCTCACCTCTACAGTTATCTCTGCAGCCACAGCACAGGACTGTAAGAGGCTTTATCTCAAACAGCCCAGCACCCTGCAGAAAAGCAGCCATAATTCCCACCTGAACACCACTTTAAAAGGCTTTAAATGCATCATTTTTGCTCCCTGAACTCTAGGAAGAGCTGCCGCACCCATACAAAACATGAGCATAGGTGGTGGGCCCCATGTTTTATATTCCGAGCTCATAGTGACACCAGTGGTACCTTCCTCCCACCATTAGTCCTGGTGGACCGTGAGCTGCAGTGTTTCACATCATGAGCTCCTAAGACCATCCGTAATTAAATACTCATTTGAGTACTTGGTGTCCTGGGAAGAGCCAGCAGCAGTAGCAACGGACAGAAAGCACCGAGGTGACCAGCTACACCACAAAGCTCACCTGCAGATTCAGAACAGAGCTCACCCCATTGCAGTCACCCGGCCCTGTGCACGGGCTCAGCAGAAGGAAAAGCTCTCAAAGAGCAACCCGAGCACCAGAGCTCACAGCACAGCACTGACAGCTGCTTTCCCAGAGGACTCCAAGAGGTCAAGCGCCTCTGAATGCCACCGAGAGAACTCAGCGTGCTGCAGTGAATGCACCAGCTCCAGAGCACCTTCAGTCACATCAAGAGCATTTATTCCAGCCAAGTATTGCCAGAGCGTGGTAAGCAGATTAATGCTGAAGCAGGAAAAAAAAAATTAATATAGCATAGTTAATTATTAATAGATCTGTATGTGCTTTCTCTATAGTCCCAGAAGTCAGCTCATTTCCTTGAGCACTGCATGGCGGACTGCTGGGGTTCAGCATTTTGGAATCCGCAGCGCTTTGCGATGCCTGTTTGCCCATCTGCATTTCCATGCAGCTGACCTCATGGGACCACCAGCACCAGGCATGGGCTCATCTCAACCTCACCCTCAAACTTGTCAGGGGGAGAACTGCATTGCCCACCCGACCACATACACACATGAGCACCAGCTCACAAGGAGGCAAGGGAGCACCGTGCCAAGCGCATTACGTAAAGAAGGCCCCGATTAAAGCATCGGTGACGCTGGATGCTCAGGAGGGAAAAGCTTTTCACCTCCGCACACATAAGCATCTTTCTTTTTTTTTTTTTTCCCAGGCATTTTCTGAGTCTTGAAGTTCAAAAAGCCCCTGGAGCTCTCGGCGCTGCGAGCTGTTTGTGCTCACGTCGCAGCTCCTCAGTCTCCTTCCCTGCCGCAGGGCCCGGAGATGAGTGGGAAGGCGGACGGAGCTGGTCGCCAGCACCAGCAAGCTGCTTTAAAGGCTGCTCCCTCGCGGGGAGCCTCATCCCTCCTGGGCCCGCAGCTCCAATTTGCATCAAAACACAGGTAATAAAAAAAATTGTCCTAGCTGTCAGCCGGCTGGAAGCACCCACCGGCACAGTCAGAAACGCCGCGTTCTGTCCTACTTCTGGGCTTAAAAAGCACTGGATGAAAAACAAGAGGGGAGGAAATCGTGCGTGCCCGTCCCAGCCACGGACAGGCCTGCCCCGAGCAGCACAGAACAGCACAGCACAGCCAGGCAGCACCGCTGCTGCACCCACGGGGCACAGGTACCAGCACAGCACAGCCCAGGCAGCACTGGACAGAAGTGCTTTATTCCTATTATTTTAAAGCACTGAAGGAAATGGGCCATTAGGAAAAACAAGTGCTAATGAAGTCCTAGCAGCTAAAGTAGCTGAAGGAGCTAAAGCAGCTGCCAGGGCTGTTTGCAACCTCAAGCAAAACCCTGCGAGCAGGGGCAGGCTGAGCACTGTGGGGAGGAGCAGTGGCTGTGGGCTGATGCACAGTGAGGATGTTTGGCTGCTTCAGATCCTGGAGGCCCGCAGACCCCAGGCTCCTATGCCTGGAAGGAAGGCCTGGACAGCTTCATAGGTTTTCCCCGATTTAAAATCGTTGTCATAAGAGTTATACAAGCATAGAAAGCCAGCTGGGCGTTGTGTATGTGTAAACCAGCACCATGCCCTGAAAACCCAATGCCAGGCTTGCTGTTCCATTGCTCAGTGGTTTTTTTTTTTTTTTCCCCCAAGCAGCAATGCTGGGGGAGGCATGGCAAGAAACTTCCATCTTCTGAAGGAATACAACTGCTATCAATTTATTTATGGCACCACAGAAAGGGAGCTTTTATCATAGAAATGCAATTGGACTTCACAAAAAAAAGCTGAGCTGCAAGCGGGCTCTGGCAGCAACAGGCTTCTAAGAGCTGCCAGCAATTTCCCACAAAGACCATGTGGCTTTTTCTCCAGCTGCTCTTATGCACAGAAGTGATTGAGCCAACAATTGTACCAGCAAGAATCAAAAAAGCTGAGACCCTCTCATGCAACACATCTCACACAGTGCATTGCGAGAGCCAGCTCCTCCACCCTACAGAGCACTGCCACGCAGGAGTAGGCACACAACACCCAGCAAGGCAGAGAAGAGCAGGGCAAGCCATGAGGCTTTGGGCAGCTGCCCATACTGCCAGGGAGCACCCGAAGCAGAGCAGCAAAGAGCCAAGGGCTTACAGTACCCCCACCACAAGCAGAGCACTCACCAACCTGAGGTATCCAGCAGCATCCCAGTAAAGCTTGCATCCCTGGTCATCATCGGCCAAAGCAAGGCCTGGAGTGCAGGGCTGTAAAAAGACAAGGCCACAGAAACCTGAGCTCCCCTAGAGGCCAGGCAGACCTACAGCAGGCATCTAACCAGAACCAGGGCCCAGGATGGAGCTTAAATGGAGCCCAGCTCACGGGCAGGGTGAGTGGGCAGGTGAGGATGATTAGGGTTTAGCAGGGCCACGCACAGATTGAGCTGCTCTATGCTACGAGCTTCAGGGTTGGGTTGCTGCTGCCAGTTCCACTGTGCACTAAGGCAAGCAGAAAGCTGCTGAGGGGCCTTGGGGAGCAGCTGCTTTTCCTTTCCTCACACTTATAGGTCTGCTTGGGAGCAAACCCTCAACCCCATTAGATTCCCAATCAGAGGTCCCCCAGCTCCAAGGACAATGCCACTAACTGTCCCCTGTACTCAGGGGATGCTGAGAGGATTTTGTTGTACACAGCATTCCCAGCTTCCATGCAGCTGCAGTTGGAGGCCTTTACAATTCCCTCCAATACAAAAACATGCCATCACCTGCCTTGCTTTTTTATGAAAGAGAGGAAAGAAATCAGCATCTGTTCAGTTATCCTGAGTTAGCTTACCAAAACAAAGCATTTCCCTTGATTTGGTACTGAGCTCGCTTTGCAGCCTTCCTCATTGCGCCTGATTTCCAGCAGTGAATAATGAATGTGCAAGATACAGTCAGATGATGAGGGGCCTGGAGCACCTCCCAATAGGGACAGGCTGAGAGCCCCAGGGCTGTGAACCTGGAGGAGAGAAGGCTGAGGGGCTCTGAGCGGTGATTATAAAAATCCAAAAGAACAGGAGTCACATGGATGGGGCCGGGCTCTGTTCTGTGGTGCCCAGTGCCAGGACAAGGGGCACCGGGCACAGACTGGAGCCCAGGCAGTGCTGTATGGACTCATGCCCACTGCCCACGTCCCTCAGTGCCACATCCCCATGGTTCTGGGACACCCCCAGGGGTGGTGACCCCACCACTCCCTGGGCAGCCTGTTCCAGTGCAGTGCTGCTCTTTGGGAGGAGAAATGTTTCATGTCACCATCCATCTCCCCCATGCCAAAGCTGTGCCCAGCAATGCACAGTGAAGCCCTTTGGCAGTGGAGACTTGAATGGTCAAGTCTACTGCCCTCCACCTGCATGCACAAACCCACTGAACCAAGTTCACACCTGAAAATCCCCAGGTGTATGTTGAAGCGTGATTAGTCTGGCCACTGTCTCTAGTCTTTTAGTCGCAAGTTATCTGCCTTGTGCAGGCAAAAAAAAATGCATTCATTCAAATGCTTATATTCCTTATACTATAGCCTAATTGTACGATCAGCTTAGTAATTTTGAATCTGCATATCCACCTAAAGGCTAACCCATTTTTAGGATTAAAGAGGAAAACACAAATAACTCAGTAGCTCCCAGCCAGAAGAAAAATATATTATTCACCCCATTAATCAAAATCTAGGTCACTCGCCAAATACACACACTCTTAAGGAAGACAAATTAAAATTTTCTCTTAACAAAAGTCACTGTTCGAGAAATGTGGATTTATGCTTGAATGCTGGCCTGCAAAGATTTCGGTACCAGCAGCTGGTTGCTAGGGGGTAATCCTCTGGGCGCCCTGTGAGCACAGGTGTAGGACAGGGAAAGCCACGTGCTGGTGTCCCCTGGGGCTGGTGGTAGTTAGGGCAGGAGGTGATAGCCCTCCCGGGCTCAGCTGTGGGCAGCAGGATGCTGAGCAGCACTGCTGTGTGCCCATCCTGGGGTGTGCAGGGCTCCTCCCAGCTGTGTGAGGGTCTCTGCTGTGCTGCACCAGGTCTCTGGGCATCCCCCAGCCGTTCTCCCAATGACTCAGTGTCCTATTAAGGGCAGGAGTCTCACATGTAGATGGTTGGGGAAGACCTCCCATTGGGTCACAAGGCAAAGAGAGGGCCCCCCTGCTTTCTGAGCTCCTCCAGAGTCTAGGTGCAGCTGGGTCCACTCTTAGCCCCAGGCTTGGTCAGCGGTCTACGTCTGAAGGATTGCATGTAGCCACTTACCAGTCCGTGCTTGGCTGTCAGAGCCCTCTCAAGGACTTTCACTGAAACAGGTTTGCCAAGACGAAAATAAATGGTCCATTGAGGTGACAGATAACAGATTCTGTGTTACCATTAATAAATGAACTCGCTGTGTGAGCGCTAAATAACTCAAGGCTAGCCAGTAATTAATTAACAACTCACATGAAGTTCTCCCCACAAAGCAACAGAGGCACGATACCTTCCTGAAATGCCCCTGAAAATGGAAAGGAGGATGGGTCAGACCCATCCAGCCACCCAAGCCAACAGAGTGCCTCTTCTCAGCACAGCACGGGCAAAGGGCAGATCTACAGCCTTGGTGAGGTGGCACCGAGCCCCATGTGTGCCCAAGGAGACCCTCACCAGGTTTGCTGTGTATTGCCTGATGGAGAGGTTGAGGTGTATATTTGTTACAGAGCTGCAATTGCTCTTCTAGCTTCACTGTGGAGTCCCCGCCACGCACCAGGTGCCATCCACTCACTGCAGCTGCCAGGCCTCAGGCACGGCTCCAACCTGACCCGTGCTCTGGCCAGATAACCTAGTTGCCCAACCCCTGCCTTTGTTCAAGCCCAGTGCAAGATCATCACGTTATTTAAATCACATTCTTGCTCAAACTGTCATTCTCCTCTGATACACCCCCATCCTGTGTGCCCTCAGCACAGTTCAACAGGCACGAAGAACAAGAAGCAAAGCACAGCCCAACACAGGCCCTCTGCTTCAGTCCAAGACTCTTTTTCTCTGACTTCTTGAGTGAATTTGCAAGATCAGGCTAAGAATCCTAATTAAATTCACAGTCTTCAATATTCAGGTACTGCCAGAAATTGCTCCGCTAGGTCCTTCCGCAGGAGCACAGAGGAGCTTTTGAAGTTTTCAGGGCTTCTCTTCCTATTTTCATTCTTAAAAGGCCCTTTCTGTTCTTCATGCTGTCAGATGTAGACTCCAGGCACTCAGGTTTTGCAGCTCGTACAAGTTTTTTCCAGCATCGCTGACTCAGTCTTAGAAAAACAGCGATAATTCAAAAGTTTCTGCTTTTCCCTCAGCCCTTGTTTTTCTTAGCTGTCTCTTGGGCTGGCTTTGCTTCTATGCAAATGTTATGTGATTATGCAAAAAGATCTAATTAGATTGATTGATACTGTCATATCAACAAAACCCAGACCTACTTTCAAATCCCCGCGTACCAGGCAGGATTATCGTTTCAGGCGCATTCTTCGGGGACCTTTTTTGCATTTGTTATTGTTGCAGAACCTGTGGCTGCTCCTCACGCGGCCCTTGCTGGAGATCAAACTTCTTTAATCAGAGTTTTCACCTGTGGCTTTGAATGATCTCACGGTTTTTGGCCGGCGTTGCAGCTGCCATGGTGAGGGCGGCTGCTCCAACACGCTGCTCCAGGCCCAGTGCTGCAGCCCAGCACATGATTCTGTGATTTCAAACACCAAGTGTGCATTGAGCCAGATCACAGCAGGGCACCTGCAGCCACGGTGGACTGGCTTGGCAGTCTCTGTCCGCCAAACTCTTCTTCCACACCTAAAGAGACCAAAAATACCCGTGGAGGTCCATGTTTGTGTTGGGCAAAGAAAAGAAATGCCCAGACGTGAGAGTGCAGAATTAACTCTTTCGGCTCTGCTTTGCACACGGTAAGGCCTAGGGTGATCTGGGAGCCTCACCATGCCTGACAGCCCCTGCCAAGATCTGGAACTTGCCCCAGTTCAGAGCTGGATGCAGTAGCAATTCCAGCACCTGGAGCTGAGCGCCTGCAGGCTCCTCTGGATGGATGCAGGACAGGGACTGGCCGGTATTCAGAAATGACCACGTGAGGTTAAGAGAGAAAGCTGTAATTTGCAGTGAGAATAAGAAACGCAGGGGCCTATAGAAATGAGAAGAACATCGTGTTACCTAGCTTGGAAAGCTGCTAGTCACCCACCCGAGGAAAGGAGGAAAGTAAATATGCCACAGAAGGAAAACACCGAGCTATGAGGAGAGCTGGCATTTTCCCAGTAGGAAGCAGAAGGAGAAGCCCAGGGAGTGCCCAGCTGGAGGTGCCCGGCGTGGGCAGGCTGTGTCCCTGGGGCCTGTGCCAGGCTGCCCATGGCAAAGCCCAGCTCAAGGCTCCCCAGGCACAGGACCCTGCACGGCTCACACCCCTCCCAGCCCCAGCCCTTGCCATGCCCGTGGTCTACCAGCACGCCTGCTTTTCTTCCCAGCTGACCGATTTCTCGTTTAAAGCCAAGTTTCTTAATACTTGTTAAGATGCTGGTTTTTATCCTGGCATTCCCTTGGCGTATTTCTGATTTCTGTACCGACACGGCTAATGAAAATATTAAATAAAATTGGTCCCTTCTCTTGTCGTTCGGAAAATTCACTGGCAACTCCCTCCAGCCTACAGCTCCCACTCACACTGTTTTTCATCTCTCCTTTAGACAATTATTCATCTCCTCGGTCACATTATGGCTTTTCATTATTATCCATCTTCTCCAATTTAAGTCATCGTATCCCATCTGGTACAGTAGCAACTGTTTTATTCCTTTAGCCCCTGCGTTTAACATAAATCATCCTTCCTGCAAATGGAGATAACGTATACACTTTGTTCGGGGGCAACGCACAAATTGCCTTTAAACTCAGTCCATCCTCAGCACGCAGAATCTCCACTTCCCCCTTTGTTCTTTTTTACGTTAACGACCTTTTCATTTACAGGAGCACTTCGCACTTAACGTCCCTGTGAGATGCAGCTGAGCCTGCCCTGAGGCTCATTTCTCCCTCTGATTCCAGGCCTGGGCTCTGACCATGGGCGCTTCCCCTCTTTGGCTGAAGATGCCACTTATCCCTAATTCCTTCCTCGGGTGGATCTGCACTTCTTCCCCTGGGACCAAATTTCACCCAATTGTGGCACTGTGGACTCCAGCCGGTTTGGTTTTTACCCACACTCAGCTGAGATCTTCCCCTCTCCTTACTAGCACAACTGCTGAACTTTTCCCTTTGTCCCTTTGAAATTCAAACCTCGGTCTCTTCATTAACAGCACAGCTCCAGCTGACCTCACCACTTCTCTCTAGCACACGGTAATTTAAAGTGGAATGACTTAGGAGTGCTCCACGCACAGCTTTTCTCAGACATGGCTTCTCCATAGAGCTCTTCATGCTTACCCAAACAAACACTCAAAAGACCATTACCTCCCATTGACCAGCTTCCTGCAGGGCAAGTGCAGCACCTGACTGCCCGCTGGAAGCAGCAGTGACTTCCCGGTATCACTGCACCTTTTTTTGCCTTACTTGTCCCTGGGAAGATGAGGCCTCTCCTATTGATGTGATTCCCCTGTATCCATCTGGGGGTGACAAATGCAGGCTCCCACCCACCCGAGGGCTTAGAGCAGGTTCCTGTGTCACTCCACGGAGCCTTTTCATCCCCTCTCATTCAGTTCAAAACGGTTCTGACCAAGAAATGAGGGCTTCTCTGTATCTTCCATCCTTTCTGTTCTTGTTTCCTCACAATGTTTCCTTCCTTACTGCACGCGCCTTCCCATCATCCTGAGCTTAGCGTTCCCGAATGCTCCTTGCATCCTCAGCGCTGCTGGTGAGGGTTTCTGTTGCCTTTATTTATGTTGCTGCTGTGACATTTAGTGCCACGTCTCCTGTTGGTTTGACTCTCTGCCCTTTTTAGATCATGTCTCTCCTCCAGCTGACCGGCTGAGCTGGGCGCCTTGCATTCTGACACAGCTGTTTGTTCAGCATTACCCCCTTATTTTGCTCACCCTCGCCATCCAACTCTCTTTTCTCCAGCCATTGCAGTTTGTCGTTATTGCCTCATTTCCTACACCTCAGGATCACAGAGTCAAAGACATAAAACAGCAGAAAAGTAATATCAGAAAAGGGAACGTGAAAAAAATAAAGCGCCTAATGCCCCTTAAATATTTTGAAAGGAATATTCTAAATGGAGGGAGCAGAAGCTGTTAGCAATGTTCCTTTGAATTAATACTGCATAACTATGCCAATTTTTGCTTTCATCTTATTAATTTCAATTGCAAACGAAGCAAAGCTTTCACTCATTTTCTTTCACTGAAGGAGATCAAAATATATCCTGCGTCCAGCAATTAAACAGTTTGTTTCTGAACTCCATAATCTTTAATATTCCACTTGAAATGAGATGGTAGGAGGCACGTTAATTGGAAGTGCGCTAACCACGATTTTCGCTGGGCTTCAAAATTTCGCAGCCGCTCATCAATGCCATTTTTGACATATTCAGATCTCTCGGAGAAGTCAAAACGCAGAACAGCATCGGCTCTGGGAGAGAGGGAACGAGGAGCTCAGGGCTTCCATCGACACAGCCCGTTGGGCATCTTTCTGAGATAGATAGAAAGCAGCAGCAGTGTGGAAAGCAGAACGCAGCAATGCCGTTCTCCTGGATGCTGGCTCTGTGTGCAGGAACCGTGTCCCAGGCACCAGCAGTTCTCAGGCCTGGGATGATGCCTTGCAGAGCCCCACTGCTCTGAGCCAGCCCCACAGCAGCCCCACACAGCGGTGCTCCCCGCTCTGTCCAGCATGGGCTGTGCACGCTGACGGCAGCGCCGGGTCGTTAATAACACTCCGCAAAGCCCAGCGTTTGCTTTCTGTTGGGGTGTTTCATCTCGCCGCTGACGTTTATGGCACTCTCATAAAAGCTTAAAAGCTCATCTTGTAGTGTAATCAAGCTAAAAAGTCGCGCTATCGCAACGCTGTGGTCGCCAGCGCAATATGTTAGAGGCGGTTTAAAAAAAACATATGTTCAGTCTGCTATGGGGGAGCAACAGGATGCTGGGACGTCGAAGCCTGTAGTTAAATCTGTCATAAACAGTAATATTTTATTTAACTCCAGGTGAAACTCGGCTGACAAAAATACTTTATGGTTGCCTATTAATGTGAATAGCAGCCATGCATCATCACTAATGCAGGAAACAAATCAGGCAGGCAACTGTTTAATAAGAAATATCTTCTGGGTTGTGTTCATCTTTGTCAGCTGTTGCTTCAGCTTTATCTTGTGTGCAGGCGCGTGCCTTGCCGTGCTTGTTCGGGATATTTGATATCGCCACCGAGTGCATTCATTGCTGCAAGAAGAGCTGTTTCCACCACGTGTGCTGGCAGCAGCGTGCCCAGAGAGGGCTGAGAAAATGCAGGGAGCAAGGGCTGGAGCAGAGCTGACAGGGGTTGCCCATGGGCTCCATGCAGGACACGCTGCTCCCAGAGCTCCAACCCCTGAGCTCTCCGCACCCCCGGGCGCTGACTGCCCGCTCCTTGCCTGCATTGCACATGGGTTGACTTGCTGAGGTGCAACCTCGTGGTACAAACCCAACTCTGCCCTTTGCCCAGCTCTGTGTAGCAGAGAGCAGATGTGTTTGCAACCGCAAACCCATCAGGAGCACAGGATGGGTGGGTTTGGTTCACTGCAGAGTTTGGGCAGCCCATGGGAATCCTTCATCTGTAGCTTTGGTTCCAGCTCACCTCTGCGGGCGTTGCTTTGTTTTCTTTGAAGGATGATTCCTAATGAAGAGACCTGCTTATCTGTGTAGATTATTGCCACCATGGTGACAAGTTACGTAAAAGATAAGCAACTGCTGAAGATGCACACAAAGAAATAATTCTCAGGAGACAGTCTCCTAACTCTTGGAAAGTTGGTGGCAAAATATTTGGAGTGGGAGAAGAAGAAGCGGTTTACAGAGTAGCTCTATCAGCCATGGGCAGAACTGGAAGAGCTGATCCACCAGAGGGGACACAGAGAGGGGAAGTAGTCAGCACCCCAGAAGTGCTTCTCATGCACAGACATCCTGAGATTACACTCTACAGAGAGGACTGCAACAAGCACTGCGTGGCAGAGGACTTCAATTAAATCAGGTGTATCAAATGTGCTCCAACAGCAACCTGCAGAAAATGAGAGAATCCTTACTTTGAGACCATTAAATTCTATACTTACATACATGCACACTCACTTGTATGCATGTATACAAACATAGAGATCCATGTGCAGCAAAGGAAGGGCTACATTTGCAAACAGGTAGCTAGAGATAGGACAAGAGGTGATGGCCTCAGTAGTGCCAGGGGAGAGTCAGGTTGGATATTAGGAAACATTTCTTCTCCAAAGAGCAGTCAGGCTCTGGCATGGGCTGCCCAGGGAGTAGGGGAGTTGCTGACCCTGGGGGTATCCCAGAACTGGGGGGATGTGGCGCTGAGGGACGTGGTCAGTGGGCATGGTGGCATGGGCTGGGGTTGGGCTTAGAAGACTTAGAGATGATCTTGGAGGTTTTTTCCAACCTTAATGATTCTATGATTCTATGATTTTATGAGAACGTAAACGTAAATTCCTACAGCAGCAAAAGCAGGGAAGCACTTGCAATGTGAGGGGAAAGGGATGTGTGCACTGGTCTCAGGCATGCATCAGCACGGCCCTCCTGCTGCCTGCTGGAAGCATCAGGGGCAACAACCAACATCCCCAGAGCACTTTGGAAGAAGTGATGTGGGAACTCAGCGGGAAGAAACTTCCACCAGAAGGAATGAGCAGTTGGCCCTAAGAAAGATGCAGGGCTTGGGCTTGCTCAAGCTGTCTCTGCATCAGAATTTCAGCTCCCACCTCCACTAACACTCCCCAGAACTCTGTAGCAGAGGCTCCACCACTGAGAGCAGCCCCAGGCCTGCAAGGGCTATGACTGCCAAAGGCACCAGGGCAGAGCAAAGCTGGCAGTGTGGTCTGTGAGAGCAGAGCAGCTGCAGGAGCGGGCAGGAGGCTGCCCCAGGTGTGCAGGAGCTGCTTGTCACCAGCGGATGTGAAACAAGGGCTGCTACCTGCATAGCCTGACAGGAAGCACCAGGACCGAAGCCATCAGACTGCAGCTTCTGTTTCCCGTCAGAGCTGCGAGCAGGTCTCAGTGCGTGTGTTGCTCTGTGCCCCACTGTGCTGCTGCAGAGGGAGAGCTCCAGATTTCTGGATGGAAATGCAACCCTGGGTGTTGTTAGTAAAAACATTCAGAAATGGATGGGATCCATACGCCCTGGACATGGAAGGAGTCTGGATGAGCACTGCAAGGCCAGCTGAGCATCTCTGCTCCCAGTGCAGCCTTGGCTTCATCCCCACAGCACGTGTAATTGCAGTATCAGGAACAATCACAGCTCTGCTCTAACCCAGAAATCAGCAGCTGAAGGGGTGAGTGGCCGCCTCTCGACACCAGGGCCTGGTCCTTCAGCTCAAGCTGTGCAATCCGAGCACAATGATGTTCATTTATTATTCCTGATGATAGGATGCATAATGCCACACCAAAGTGTCTTCAGCAGGCTGTAACAGAGAAAAGCAGATGGAAGCCAGAGATGTGCTAATTAAGCCCGATAATAGAAATGTTAATTAAAAAACCTTGAAGAGGGAAGGACATTTTGTAATCTCCTGGTGCTCTCAAGTGATGCAAAGATGTCCAGTTGGAAGAAGCAGTGTCCTGCTGGAGGCAGTCAGGCACGGATGGTGGGGATGGCCTTTGCACCAAGCCCCAGCCCCAAATCACAGAATTATGGTTGGATCAGAGAAGACCTTAAAGACCATAGTTCCAACCTCTGCCATGGGCTGGCTGCCCCCCAGCTCAGGGTGCCCAGGGCCCATCCATGGCCTTGGGCACCTGCAGGAATGGGGCACCCACAGCTCCGGGCAGTGCCAGGGCCCAACCACAGAGGGCTCAGGACCCACCTTGGGTCAGGGATGCTTGGGGAAAGGACAGCCACCTCCATGGCTCAGGATGGACACGGCATCAGCGTGCTGTTCTTGGCTGCACTGAATAATTCCTGTCACAAAGACAGCTTGGGTTTTGGTTCCCACTTCCAGGCAAAGTTTGAAAATAAAGTGAAGCCTGAATACATCAGCACTCGATTATTGTTTTACAAAGTAGGTGGAAATAGTAAAACAGCAGTTCTGAGCCTCTGCTGATTGCAGGGATCCGTCACCGAGGCAGATGGCCAAGCGGTGCTCAGGCTGCATGTTGGACAACACAACTGGGAGACGCACTGGTGCCAGGGTGATGCCAGCTTCATGAAAACCTAACCTAACCCTGACCTGACCCTAACCTGAACCTAACTCAATGCAACCTAACCTAGCCTAGCCTACCCTAACCCTAAACCAACCCTAATGTAGCCCTGACCTAACCTCACCTTGTCCCTAATCCTAACCCTCACCTGCCCTACCCCGAGCCCTATTCTACTCTAACTTAACCCTGACCTACCCTAACCCAACCCCAGTGCCTGCAGCAGGCTGGGGCTGTTGGGGGACTGGTCTGCACTCACCTAGAACACCAGCAGGTTCTTGTTCCCCCGCTATGCTCTTCCATGTGCAACATGGAGGCCACGTTCACATTGGCCTAAACTTGCTGAGTGCACAGCCACAGCCAGGCACTCCTGGGTGGCTTCAGGGCCAGGGGAGGCCAATGGCACCTGCAGGGCAGATTACCTGGCTCTGTGCATGGGAACGTGGCTATACCAGGCTTATTAGTGGAACTGGAGCGCAGCGCTGACTGAGAGGCACATCAATTAGCAGGGCCGAGAGACATTTCAAAGGCCCTCTGTAATTCATCTGTGAGCTGGATTAAGCCAGAGAGCAGGAATCAGCTGAGTCAGCACGCCACTTCATTATCTCAGTGTCTCTCCAGCATGAATATCGAAACCTTCCTGGGCTGCTTGAAAAGGAGCCCATCTGAAACACAGCCTAATGAAACCAAGCTGTCAACAGAAATGTACTTATCAGGAGAAGCCTTTGATTCTGTGAAAAGCTGCTGTGATAATTGCAGGTAATTAGAGCACAGAGTCTGGTCTGGGACAGAGCTCCTGCTTGTGCAGCTCAGCGGGAGGCATCTGGCTGCTGCACACAGCTCTGAGTGCTGTGCATTGCTCTGGGTGCTGCACATTGCTCTGGGTGCTACGCATTGCTCTGGGTGCTGCACACAGCTCTGAATGTTGTGCATTGCTCTGGGTGGTGCATACAGCTCTGGGTGCTGCATGTTGCTCTAGGTGCTGTGCATTGCTCCGGGTGCTGCATACAGCTCTGGGTGCTGAGGCTGCTCTGCACCTAGGTTGCTTTCTCCTGGGCTTTGCATCCATCTTCATTTTAATTTCCAGCAACGGACAAACACTACAGCTCCTGTAAAGATGTCTTGATACTTCATCACCTGCAGTGATTTCCGATTTCTAATCTCAGTTTCTCTGATTTCTTAGGATCACAGAATGGTTTGAGTGAGAAGGGTCTCTTAAAGACCATCTGGTCCCACTCCCCTCAGTGCACAGGGACACCCACAGCTCCATCAGTGCTCACAGCCCCATCCCCTGACATTGGCTGTCTGCAGGGATGGAGCACCCCCACCTCTCTGGGCAGCCTGAAAAGTGCCTCACTGCCCTTAGTGTAAAAAACTTCTTTATATACAGACTAAGTCTCCCCTCTTTTATTTCAAAAACAAAATCCAGAAGGTATCATGCCTGTGCTTGTGATGCTTTCATTAAGACAACAGATGCACTTACCTGTAGCTCCATGAGTGGGAAACATGAGCTCCAGGAGAGACCCCAGGGATGAGATTTGGTAGATGGAGGAAATCTGGGCTGATCAGGAGCAAGCTCCTGATGCCAATGGTTTGCTCCAGGACCTGCAATCCAAAGCATCCCTGCAAGCATCGATCCTGCTGCTGGCATCCACATCACCATGGCAACCAGCCAGTCTCAAATTAGCTAACGGCAGAGATAAGCGGGAGAATACTTAGGAAATTCTTATCAAGTGTTACTCCTATTCCAGTTTGCTTCCTTCACACCGTACAAACCTCTCCCTGCTTGTGGTGAAGTCACAAGTGAGCACATCACAGTGTTTGCTTTGTGGTTCAGCCAACTTCCCCGTAACAAACCTGGATGAATTATAAAAAATGCAAAGTGCTTACAGGCACAAAAGAATTGAAGTTCTATTTAGGTCGTTATAAAAAATCTCTATTAATCCACCTTGAGAAGAGCGCATATTAAAATGGAAATATCTCTCCCTTAACCACCCATATCTCCTCACTAAGCAGGCTGCTTTCCATGCCGTGCAATAGCAGAAGTGTCATAAGTTGTTTAAAACGTTTCTCATTGCTCTCTACATGTTCTGCAGCTCCCAGAGAAGCAGGTTTCAGTGTGCACTGTGCCACGCAGCGCAGCTTCAGCTGTGCAGGGAGGCGGTGGCTGGCACTCTGCTCTTGGTCCATAATGAGCACTTTCTACTTATTATCCATCCTCTATTTGCTGGTGTCCCAATTAGTTTGATCCATACTCTGCTGAAGCAACCGTGAACCAGTGGTTTTCTGCGCTTTGGAAAAGTTTGTGGGAAGTGACAGTGCAGTGCAACAGAGCACAGCGCAGCGCAGCTGGTGCTTGCAGCCAGGTGGATGCTTGCCTTGCAGTGCCCCTCTTCTAAATCCACAAACGCACAAAAGCACAAGGTATTTGAAGACAGAAGAAATTAAATATCTGCGAAAATTTCTCTAGTATTGAAAAGAGTCGTGAGCTGATGCTCTGAATCCACTCCTGTGGAAGGAGGACGAGGCTTTTCTTAAGCTCTCATACTGCACAGTATGGCATTTTGTGTAAAGAAGCAACATCAGAAGAGAAGGAGCACACAAACATCAAGCACAGCAAGAAAAGCAGCCATGGGATGTTAACAGGGCTTTGCTCAGTGCCTGCTGCCTCGCTGCCTGCCCCAAGCAGTGACATGGGGACGCTCCAGGGTTCTGCTGCTGTGGCATCATCCAGAGCGTATCCATGCAGTGGGATCAGAACAGCTCAGCTCCGAGCCTGGGGCTGGGCTGTACTCCAGCTGTGCTCTACAGATATGCTCTGCAGCTGTACTCCACAGCTGTGCTCTGCAGCTGTGCTCGGCAGCTGTGCTCCAGCTGTGCTCAGCAGCTGTGCCTGCCGCCGGCACCTGGCAGGCCACAGAGAAACTTGGGACACAAAGCTAACAGCATGGGTACAGCAAGCAGCTGACAAGTGACATGTGCCTTCGCAGCCTGGCCTGGTCCCTGCATGCAGCATGGGAAATGCACTGTATGTGATACTCGCCCTCTGCAGAATGGCTGCAGGTCCAGAATATTAAATCCAGGGGAGAAAAAGCACTGCCAAGGCGGCCTGTGCTGCCACAGAGGAATAGAACACAAGGTTTTAAGCCTGAAAGAGTCTTTTCCTCCCTCCTTTTTGAGTTACAGGGAGCCTTTCTATCTCTGTGATGCACAGACCGCAAACAGGAGGCACCCTGGGGGGGTTACACAGCCCCCAAACAACACAGCAGCCGAGATGACGCTGGATGGCTTTGAGCACAGTTCTTAGAAGTTTCAGAGGGGGGAATGAGGAGCAGTTTTCTTTCTGTCGATTTCTTTTCACTTCATCCAGATCCAGAGTCCCCTCCAGCCCTGCAGCCCTTGCACCGGGGAGAAGCAGGGGCAGCTGCGTGCCGGGCTGAGCCGGGGGGGCAGGGGAACGGCATTAATTGCTCTCTTTCGTTTCTCTTTGTAGTCCATTGATCCTGAAAACTAAGATGACTGCTGGCGTATTGCGGCTTGCACAGCCCGGGCTGTTGTAAAGGAAATTACCTCCTTGATCTGCGACACGTGAGCCCGAGCAGATGAAAGGAGCCGGCGAGCAACGGGTCAGCAAAGCCAACCCCGCGCCGTTCATGGGCTGCTGAAGCACTTTAAAACTCGGCTCTGACGTAGAAGGAGATCCTTATTTAATTTCTGCAGCTGGCTGCAGCGGATCTTCGTTCCCTGCCCCTAAGCTGGAGCGCAAGCGGCACGGCAGCGCTGCGGGCAGGAGGGCAGCGTGCGGCCATGGGGCTCCTCCTGCCCGGGGGAAGGGGGGGGGAACCTCAGGGAGGGGCTCCTGGGTTCTGTCCTTACTGCACCGCTTTCTTTGCTTCATAGGAAGGAACGCAGTGCCGATCGGCTAGAAGAAAAATAGCGAGCTGGAGAAGCGTGCGTCATCTGCCCATCACATCTCTTTAGAACTCGTTCTTTTCTCATTCGCAGCAAATAACCTGCGAAATGATAGAAAAATAAAACCCCATCACGGTAAAAACGGCTTTTGAGAGGGCAGGCAGAGACAACTTCAGAGCAAGAAAAACAGAATACCGGGAAATAACCCGATATTCGGGACATCAGCCCATCCTCATCGGCTTGCCAATGGAAAACCTTGATTTAGTGTTCCTTGCAGAAGCGCCATGGTTCTGTTATTGAAATTCTCCAGCAAATAAAGTTGTACACACTGAGAAAGCAGCAGCTTCTTCTGAAATATTTGCTCCGGGATTTAATCTGAAAGTTGAATAAATTATGACATTTATTATCAGGTCGTTGAGTGACAAGTTTAAACCGCAGTCAAATATTCGGGCGTTTTTAATATGCCACTTTCGCTGTGTACACATAGCAAAGTGTATTTATTAATCAAAGAATAAAGTTCACCTGTGTGAAAGTAAGCCCAGGAAGAAAGAGCGCTGAGGATATTTTAAGCTACTTTTGAAAATAATTGCTTGCTAAAATAACATCTCAGCGAATTTTTGCTTTCGAGCATATGGGGTAATTCTGATTTATGATATTTCTGTAGAACCCCATGATCCTGGATCATAGAATCACAGTGCCAGTGCCTGACTGCTCTTTTGGAGAAGGAATGTTTCCTGTTATCCAGCCTGACCCTCCCCTGGCACTACTTGAGGCCACCACCTCTCGCCCTATCACTGTCAGCAGAGTGAAGGCCAACCCCCTCTCACCACCCCCTCCTGTCATGGAGCTGTAGAGAGCAATGAGGTCTCCCCTGAGCCTCCTCTTCTCCACACTGACCCACCCCATTCCCTCTCCCCGTAGCTCTGTGCTCCAGACCCCATTCCCAACACATGTTCAGCAGCTGTTGCCCACCACCCCCAGGGCCTTTTCCTCAGCGCAGCTCCCACCCGCTGTGCCCCAGCCCTGCAGCACTGCATGGGCTTGGTGTGACCAAAGCACAGGACCCAGCCCTTGGTCTTGTTGAACCTCATCCCATTGGTGTCAGCCCGTGGATCTGCCTGTCCTGGTCCCTCTGCGGGGCCTTCCTGCCCTCAGGCAGCCCCACACTTCCTAACAACTCGCTGCCATCTGCCAGCTCGCTGAGGGCACGCTCAATCCGCAGCCAATCTCCTGCGCAAACACACAACACATCCATAACATCTCATACATTTCCATGGGAACACGTCACATGTCATAAAGTGCTAAAACTTGTCTCAAAATAAAATAAATCTTTTATTCCTCTTCTCCTGTAGGGAACTATTCTATTTATTTTTTTTTCCCTCTGAATTCAGAAACTTTCCCCTGCTCGCCAGCTTAAACTTATTCACGACAATTTAAAACCCACTTGTCCTTGTGCCAGCTCTGCCCTTTAGGTTGAACAGTGCCTTTTCCTCCCCACAGTTCAGCCCTGGTGTGTTTCTCCAAGGCAATCACGTCCTCTTCCCGCCCCTCCTTTGCTCGTCTAATTAAGCCATACTCTTCACCTCTTATCAGGGGAGAGGTTCTTCATTTGAACTGGTTTCAGACAGTTTAGCAGTGGTTTAGCTCCTGCACCTACACCGCCGAGCAAGCCCGGCGCACGCTGATATCCATCTGCTATCGCGCAAACGAGCGAGTGAATAAATAACGGGCAGGGAACAAGCTGTCCTCGCTCGCAGCGAGTTCATTACTTCTGAGTGCAGATTGTGCCTCTCCGAGGCTCCTTCCCTTCACTTCTAATGGAACAAGCTGAATTCCTCTGTGTTATCTGCAGGATACATGCGTGTATAAAACAAAGTAAGTACAAGGAGCCAAGCTGGGAGTCTTTAGAGCGGTAATCTGTAAACATTTTAGCGAAGCGAGCCTGAATAAAACCCGCACTATCTCATGGAGGAGGAATTTCTATCATAGAAAATAACATTCCAACCCGGCAGCCCCACCAGCAGCCGCAGGAAACTGGTCCCAGCACCGGGCTGACTGGGATAGGGCAAGGGGGAATGGCTTTAAACTAAAAGAGGGTAGACTGAGGTTGGATGTCAGGAAGAGATTCTCCACTCGGAGGCGGTGAGGCCCCGGCACTGCTGCCCAGAGCTGCAGGTGCCCCATCCCTGGAGGTGCCCCAGGCTGTGGATGGGGCTTTGAGCAGCTGATCCGAGTCTCTCCGCACCAAGAAATAAGACCCTGACGTGCCACATTCTTCAGGACACTGCTGTACAAGCAGGGAGAGAAGGAAGCAGATTTTCTCTTCGCACCGCAGGGATTTAAAGCAGCTGGAAGAAGGCCAAAAATAAATAAATCAGTATCCTCTGCTGCTCTGAGCACGGAGGAAGGAGAGCATATCTCAGCCTCCTCGTAGCAATGATAGATGAATGGTTTTGTGAGCTTGTAGGAATCAACCCTATCGCAAAATGCATCTGTCACACAACTCGCAGTACCTGCCACACGTTATCATGCGGTGTGCTAACTTAAGGCAACGTCTACCATAACGTGGAGCAGCATGGGGTAACAGGAGATCTTTTTCACAAATACCAGCACTGCCCAGGTTCCTCTGCACACAGGAGCAGCTGCATCCCCTGCAATGGGAGGGCTCCTCCAGGCATGGGGTTCTCAGGGCTGGTACATGCACCCATGTGCTCCCATATCCCTGCTCAGTGCCCAGCCAAAAAGTGAGGGGAGCACGGGATCCCAGCACCCTACAGCTGCCCCACATTGTGCTGAGCAGTCAGACGGACATCCTGGCATGGACAGACAGCACACCAGGTATTTGGTGATGTCCTGGGGAAATGCAGCACTGTGTCAGGGGCTGAGCACTGCTGACCTTTCAGTCCTCACGGTTTGGGGTGAAACACTGCATCTGGTATTTCTGTGTGCAGCCTCTACCTCCATGGCTACACAAAGCAAGCAGAAACTCAGCCTAGAGCTGGGCTCAACACATTCACACCAGCAGCTCTTCCTGCACAGACCAGAGCAATTTCCTCATGGGAAGGAGGGTGCAGCCTCAGCACCTGGCCCAGCACATGGCGTGCTCTGGGCACCACGTGGGATGTGTCATGGAGATGAATATTTTGTGTCTGCAAAGGTCTTTGGGTATGGGAACTGTTGAGCATCATGATTTATATTCCTAAATGGCACCAGGACTGAGATGTACACCAGAATCAGGTTCACCTTTCAGAGTTTACATGCTTACAGGGTCGAGGCAGGACTTTAACAGTGCTTACCAGAGGCAAGAATGATGCTATTTAAAAAATAATTAAAAAAAAAGAAAATGTTGATCACTGAGCATTAATATAAGTCCCCATTGAAGCCACACTATGTTTTAATCTAAGCCCTATGGAAAGAAGAGTCATAATCATTTGCATTACACGAGGCTGCAGAAGGAGGTCATCTCTTTCACTGATGGCCAAAATTTTCCTATTTCTTCCAGCTAAGCGAGCTGATCTAATAATAACAATAAAAAACATCCAATTGAAAAGAAGTGCTTTGGGTCAAGTTCCACAGAGTGGGTCGTGGAGTGGGTGCTTAGCACTGCCCCAGTAACACCCAATTAGTGCCCGGAGCTGAGCACAGGGAGAACAATCCCAGTACAGTGCACTTAGGAGGCAGAACTGCGTCTCTGTGCTCAGCAGTCAGCACAGCTCAGGTGCTGTGCTGGGGCTTCAGCCCATGGGGAAGTACCAGCAGCAGCAGCAGGATGCTGTCTGCATGAGATGCCCTGCTTGGTGGCCAGCAGGGAGCGGGCAGACACCACAGGGCTTGGGAATGAGCAGATAGAAGAGAAACCAAAGCTGCCAGACCTGCAGGTGGAGGAGAACCAGAAGTGCCAGACCGGCTGCGGGCTGCTGGCAGGGCCCTGCTCGGCTCTCCCCATCCTGCAGCAACACCAACAGGAATGGGTGCGGGGAATGGGGAGCCAGGGAGGGCTCCCAGGTGGGGCCACGGCTTCTTCTCTGTGAAGTGTCAGCCTGAGTTAAGGGCACAGCCATTGGCAGTGAATGATGGACCTTTAGCCATAAGCAGGAGTCCTCCATAGCTCCAGGGAAAAGAACCAGGAAAGCAGAAGCAGAGCTTTCCGAAGGGCCAAAGCAGACACGCTCCTAGGCCTCACCCAAACACAACCAAACCACAGCTTTCTCTCTCAGTTTGGCTCCAGCCATACCCAAAGCTGCCACCCAGCACCCACCCTTGGAAAGCAGGGCTCCTCAGCCAGGGGTGCTGCTGCTGCCCGGGCCAGTGCTGCTTTGGGGGCAGGGGTGGGGGGCCAGTGCTGCTTTGGGGAGCTCCACGCAGCCTCCGAGGGTCGGGCTTGGAGCGCTGCTCCCGCTGCTCACTGTGATTGCAATGCTACCTGGCTTGTATTTTCTGAACAGCAAAATCGGGATGTCTATTAAAGCTGAAATGAGGCACCATGAGAGCTTTTAGATTTATACAGCCCAGACCTCCAAAGAAATAGAAGGCTCCGTTATAATGAGAAAGAAAGGAAAACCTTTTCCATTACAAAAAAGAAAAAAAAAAAACAACGTATCAGTGTTGGCCATTCTAAAAAAAAAAATTCTCATTTAAGCTTTATGACAAACGTGGCAAAACAGGCTGCTCGGTATCGCTCGCGAAGCGCAGCAATGGATTGAAGAAACAGCCATAAGTAACGCGGGAAGAAATCGTTAATTAAACACTTAACGTAACCGCGCTCGGGAGCTGGCGTGGGGTTTCTCCGCGGCTCTGTTTTCAGTGCTCGCCGAGCTGAGCAGCAGCTCATCCCCCCCAACTTGGAAATGATGGAGCGGGAGTTAATTACGAAGGCAGGAGTGCTACCTGCGCCGTTCATCTCCATGCAGAGCGAGGGCTGAGATGGGAGGCAGCCCACGGAGCCCTCTGCCCCCCCCTCCCCAAGAACGCACTGCACCGGTGGCCATTGGTCTTCCTGCAAGTGGTGACCCCGGGGAAGAGCAAAATAAAGCATCCTTCTTCTTCTGACAGCCTTATTAGTATGTATGTTCAAATGCATCAACCTAATGAGGCCGCGCCACTACGGCAAACTGCTGGTTTGAGTATTGTTGGAGCCTCGGAATAGCAGAAGACGTTTGGGGGGAAGGAAAGGCTATTAGTTAAACACAAGTAGTCAGAAAGTAATAGCGAAAACTGCCAAAAAATACATTGGTTTCACTAATAACTGCAGCTCAAAATGTAAAGGGGAGAATTTAAACATGCTCATATTTTATTTCCAGGCACGAATAGCTACAAGCTACCCCGAGCGGCGCGGACGCGCTCGCTACGGGAAGATCCATCACGGCTCTCAGACAGGAACATCTGAAGCACGCGTTAAATTAGGCAAGATGAAAAAAGGCACATTATTCTGAAACGCCAGAGACACTCGGCTCCCGTTCCCTTCGGCGTTCTGCTGCTTGTTGCAGATGGGGCTGCAGCCGAAATCCACTGTGTTGCGGAGGAGAAAGGGGCGTGCGCAGCACGGCACAGCTCTGCTCGTCCTCGCTGCTTCGAGTGCAGGGTCAGGACTCTCTGAGGAGCTACCCGTGGGGCTGGCCCTTGTGAGCCCGCAGGAGTTTTGCTGGCTTTGCTGCATGGGTTTGCATCTTGCCAGGGAGGAGGTAAATGGGTATTTGTTATCTAATAGTTGCACGTGCCCGTAACTGCAGTCAGTTATGACTTCAGTATCTAAAGAGGGGCTGTAAGAAAGAAGGGGACAGATCCTTTAGTGGGGTCTGTGGTGATAGGACAAGGGGAAATGGTTTCAAACTGAGAGGGGAGAGTTAGACTGGAAATAAAGAAGAAGTTTCTTACACTAAGGGCAGTGAAGCACTGCACAGGCTGCACAGAGAGGTGGTGGTGCCCGATTCCTGCAGACACTGGAGGTCAGGGGATGGGCTCTGAGCACTGATGGAGCTGTGGGTGTCCCTGTGCATCGCGTGGGGTGGGACCAGAGGACACTTAAAAGGTTCCTTCCAACTGAAACCATTCTGTGATTCTATTCCATGGTTCCATAAGCCATTTCGATTCTTCAAAAGAACACAGAGCTGGGGAAGGCGCCCACCTTCCACTAGCAAGCACAACCCTGTCTGCCTTCTAGCAAGCAACTAGAGCTTTCCTGAAACCATCACTTGCCTGCAGATACTCAATGAAGTGACCCCCGATTGCCCTCAAACACTGAATTTTGTTTCCTCTCAGGCTGGTGCATCCCATGAGGAGCTGCACTGATGCCCCAGGCGTGCTCCTCCTGGCAGCAGAGCCAGGACCTGTAGCCTGATGGGCAATGGGCAGCCCTGGAGGGAGCTGAGGCTGCCTGGGAACTGTTCTGTACAGCTATAGAACGAATGAGGTGGGAAGGAACCTCTAGGCCCATCTGGTCCAACCCCTGCTCAAGCAGGGACATCCGGAGCACCTTCCCCAGGAGCACATCCAGGCAGCATCTGAAGGGTGACAGAGCACAGGAATAGGCTGCCCAGAGAGCTGGGGGAGTCTCCTTCTCCAGCAATATTCAAGACCCGTCCGGACGCCCACCTGTGCAACCTGCTGTAGGGAGCCTGCTTCAGCGGGGGGTTGGACTCAATGATCCCCAGAGTTCCCTTCCAACCTCTGTGAAGGACAGACACTCCACAACTTGGCTGGGCACCCTGTGCCAATGCTCTGTCACCTACAGGTCCAGACAGAATAGAAGTATAAGTTTGTTACAGGAAAGATGGCCAACACTGCCCACATCCGATCCTGCTCCTATCAGCTGCACAAGTACGCACTTAAACACCACAAGTGAGAGACACGGAGCACAGGCCTTCCCCACGCAGGTTCAGCTCCGTGCCCTTATTTTTGTTTCCACTTGGAATCACCCTCCCATCTCAGTCACTGCATCACAGCAGCACTGCAGCACGTAATTTATGGCTCGCCAAACACTTTGACGCGCTCTTAATAAAACATCACGCGGTGGTTTTTCATTTTTCAGAAGCGCAGAGACTCTTATGGCGGAAACTACGACCAGCCTTCTTTTCAAGACCAAAATATATTCCAAAACATTTGTGCTGTGTATCGAGGAGTGTGTCTGCGTATCAAACAGCGTGCCTGTGCCCGATGCTCAGCAAAGCCACCGCAGCGCGCCGCATCCCGGAGCAGTGACCCGCTGGTGTGGCACAGGGGTCACCTGCACCCGCGTGGCAGCGAGGGCAAAGCAGCTTCCCCCAGGCTCACGGCCTCCCATCCTGCTGGAGCTCTGCTGCCGTTAGCTGAGCTGGGGCTGCTGCTCGTCATCCAGCAGCGCTGAGCATATGCTCCGCATTGGTGAGCATAAGGGAACGCTGAACGAATTGCTGCACGAGGAGCGGGAGCGCTGCCGGCAGCCTGCAGCCAGCAGCACGCAGCTCCTGACCTCTCCTTTCCTCCTTGCCTTCCATTGCAGGAGGGCTGCCCTGTCCCAGGAGCAGAGGCTGTGCTGGTGACCCTGGGCAGGAGGGGCTGGGCGGGGGCTGAGGCAGCAACCTGCAGCTTGTGGGGAGCTGAAACCAGCGCAGGAAAAATGCAGGCTGGAAGAGCAAAGAGGGGGTGCCCTCCTTGGTTTCCAGGCTGTGCCTTGTGTCAGTGCAGGCTGACAGCTCCCACGGGTGGGGAACAGAGGCAGAGATTGGGGGGAGCACAGCAGTAGCTGCCACAGCCTCATGATGGCACCTGCAGGACCTCCAGCCCTCAGCCACGCACGCAGCTCCAGGAACCTCAACAGTGCACTCGTCCTGTAGCCACAGAGCGTTTTGCATGCCCGCACCAAGATCCCTGTTGTCAGCAGCACGTCACCATGAAGCCAAGCATCCCCAGTGCAGGATCTTGCAGCACCCACAGCTCACGGCTCGGCGGCTGCGCCCGCACTCATCCTGCACAATGGGCCACGGTGACATCGGGGCTGCAGCACACGCCGGATTTTCCATTCTGTCTGTGATCATAAATAGGAGAGGGAAGAAGTAATTCCCACCCTCACCACCTACCTCATCTGAAATATTGCGCAAAGAAAACAAACCTCCTGCCTCACCCTGCCCCCAGCGCACACTGATTGCTTTCTCGCTTCCATCCAGAGAAGTTCAAAGGTAGCTAATGAAAGCACCACTGCACTTTGCTAGCAATCATCTCATGGGAGACATTGCTGGAGCTGGATAAATTGGCAGAAGTTGGCTGCCTTTCTGTCCCAGCTTCACATGCCAATTACTACAAACTACTGTACAACCCTGCTCTGCAAAACAAACCTGGTCGTTATTTTCCTACAAATCTGCAGAGCTTTGCCTAGCACTGGAATGAGCTAAATTGTCTGAGGGAACACGGAGAGATCATCCCCATCCCCTTGAATATCCCGTGAAGGCAAGACTGAGGGAAATTGCCCCAGACGTTTGCTCCTCCAAAATAAGGGCTAAATTCTTGTTTTCTAATTTAAATACCCATCTATTTTACCTTAGAACCATAGAAGCAGAGAGGTGATCTCTGCATCGATTTAGCTGCAGGCCACAGAGAGCCACCTCCTGGCTGCCCATACAACCCAAGCACTAACAACTTGCTTGTTCTATTGTTCATGCTTGCCTCAAGACCATGTGCTATTATGGAGCACGTATTTAATAAAATGAGCCACCCTCCAGAGACATTTAGCCATTGCAGTTTCAGAAGGAAAAAAACAAAGGATTTTTCCAAAATCTGCTCCAGCAGAGTAATATTATACCATTCTCACCATCTAAAACCATCTAAACCCTGCCCTTCCCCCTAACCTGCATCTTCCCAACCAGACTGCTGGGTGCAGCACTGAAGCCCAATGCACGTGCACTCCATCCATCCACACCAGCACGAGGGCTCGGCCCAGGTTCTCTCCCGACTCAAGCGATTCCATGGTTCCATGATTCTACGTTTTCAAATGAGCTCTGTCCAAAGCATTCAGATGCTCGTTGCTGTTTTTACCTACAAGCACAGCCCTGCTGGTACATCCTGTGGCTCCCTGCTGTTGCCTGGGCTGTGGTGTGCTCACCAGTCTGGACTCACTGCACATGTGTGCTCACACCCAGCGGGACATCCCCATCCGAAGGTTACACCGGGCAGGGGACAGGCACGGGACAGCAGCAGCACGGGGGCAGTGCTGCCATCAGGGCAGCAGGGACAGCAGGAGCACCCTCACCGTGGCCCCAAAACCTTCCTCAGTCAGCTTTGTGAGCCACAACAGACCAATGAAAATGGAAGCGTGTAATAAAGGCAGACGGGATGAATTCCGGTGAAGATGGAGCTCAGCATTTCTGCTACATGGCTTCAGAAGTTAGAGAGGGCCAGAAGCTTTTCCCAGCATCACCCACGTGAGCGTTTCAAAGCTCATTGAACAGCCATATGATCCGCAGAGAAAAAAAATAAAAGAGTGAAACCCGCTTCTTGCTCCTCCCCTGGTAAAAGCAGATTTCAGCCAACAAAAAGCAAGCATCTCATCCTTCCTGGCTCCCCATCTCAAGGCAGCCCATAGCTCAGCCCCGGCTGCCCCATGGCCCGTGCAGAGTGAATCATGGAATCACAGAGTCATAGAATCACCAAGGTTGGAAAAGAGCTCCAGCAGTGCCAGGAGGCCAGGCACTGCAGCCCTGCCAGCAGCAAACTGCTCCCTGAGTCCTGCTTTCACAACACAAAGAATAACATCGATACCCATGTTAACCTTTACAAGACTTCCTTGATAAAACCCTTGACCTGCTTTGACAAGAAATTACTGTTAGTATGCATTTTCCTAACTCTACCTGAAACCACATAGGAAATTGGCCAAAAATTCTGAAATCTCTTTAGACAAATGCTTTCCTAAAGACTTAGCAGAGTCATTGTACATGTGTGATAAGGACACAATGGTGAGATGATAACACTTAAGTGATCTTCATAAATATATATTCCAGTGGCCACAGTGAAAACAAGCAGAGGATGTTCCCTTCCCGGAGGAAACCATCTGGAAGAAACTGTCCGGGGATCCCAATTCTGGAAATAATGAGCTTAGAGAGCCTCAGCTGCAGAGCAGCCTGGCCAGGAGCTCACCTCCCCTCCCGTTATGGTCACATCAGCTTTAACAGTGCAAAGCAGCTGTGACAAGTCCATACCCAACTTCACCTTTGAATGCTCCCAGGGGAGCAGCCCCCAGTCCAAAGGAAGTGCCCACAGTTTGCCCAGAGAGGCAGGGGTGCCCCATCCCTGCAGACACCCCAGGTCAGGGGATGGGCTCTGAGCGCCTGGTGGAGCTGTGGGTGTCCCTGTGCACTGCAGAGGGTTTGGACCCAATGGCCTTTAGTGGCCCTTTCCCATTCAAAGCATTCTATGATTCTATTCTGTGATCTTGTATTTGTGTGTCTTTCTAGCTACTGTCATCTCATGCTACAAGCTCCTAATGTTTTGTCTCTTACAGAACTTCAAAACGTCGCATGGAGTTGCATTTTAAAGCAGTGTTCAGGTTACCAGTGCTAACTGTACTTTCATGCTCACTTCTCCGCGAATCCCTCGCTTCAAAAAGCAATAGCTCAGTGCTGCTGTAAATTTCTTTTAAAATCCATAAAAACATAAAACCTCAGGTTCCAGGAAGGAGACCAAAAAGCACTGTGTAGCCCTTCAGAAATAAAGTCAGAGCTAGCTCTGCCACATCCAAATGTCTGGAATGAAGTCCAAAGGCTGCCAGTGTGCAGGAAAATGGTTTGATGGCACGGGTTTAAAACAGCACTAGCAACTCCTGGGTCTTTCTCATTTCTTTCTGGAATCTGAGACTTTAGGATTTGTATTTTAAAGGTTGGTGCTACAAGCCAAGGGATTACTCTGCGTTTAGAACAACCTTTTAGAAAAGTTGTTGCAGGGTGAAATGCTCACGTCATCCCGAGATTCGGGAGCCAGACCTTTGGGAAAATACTTCATGCTGCAAGCCTGTAGATAAAGATGTGCTGGGGAAAGCAGAGCAAGTGGTAGGAAACCCGACGTTATCTCCCAGCCGGTGTGACAGGGAAGGGCACTGCGGGGGGGAACTGCACAGAGGGAAGGGGGCATTTACCATTGCCTGCTCCATGCCCCGTGCAAATCTAGCTCACTGTTGTCATTCTGCTTTGATTTGGAGGGGGAATGCAGCCAGCAGGTCTTTGCTGCGGGTTGCATTACCCATTTCTGGCTGTGCTAAGTTTCTCTTCCCTCTATGTGTCCTGCATGACAATCTAGGGAAGAAAGCATCGCTGTCCCCTTTTATAGGTGGAAAAATGAGAAAGGAGAGGTTTAAGGACAAGGTTTCACAAGTAGGGCCGCTTCAGGAGGCAAGGAGCCCGTAGCTCCAATGCTGGATGTCAGTGGAGCCTTTTCTCCAGCCACAAACCACAGGGGCTCAGTGTGCTGAGTGCAAGCCCAGCTGCACTGCAGAGCAAAAAGACGTGTGGCCATGTCGTGGAATCATGCAATCATAGAATCGTACAATGGCTTATGTTGGAAAGGACCCCAAAGATCATCTAGTTCCAATCCTGGACACAGTACTGCATGTGGGGCCTCATGGTGTCAGAGCAGAGAGTGACAATCCCCTCCCTGCCCACTGCCACCCCTCTGCTGATGCAGCCAAGGACACCATTGGCCTTCCAGGCTGCAAGTGCACACTGCTGGCTTATGTTTAGTTTTTCATCTACCAAAACCCCTATGTCTTTCTCCACAGGGCTGCTCTCAAGGAGTTCTTCTCCCAGTCTGTACACGTACCTGGGATTGTGCCAACCCAAGTGCAGAACATTGCACTTGGCATTGCTGAACCTCATTCAATTCACATGGGCCTACTTCTAAAGCCTGTCCAGGTCTCTCTGGATGGCACCTCTTCCTTCTGTCATATCAACTGCACCGCCCAGCTTGGTGTCATCAGCACACTTGCTGAGGGTGCACTCAATCCAATCATCTACGTCATTGATAAAGATGTTGAAGAACACCAAGATGGACCCCTAGGGGACACTACTTGTCACCAGCCTCCACCTGGAGATAGAGCCATTGACCACAACCTTATGGCTGCGACCTTCCAACCAATTCCTAATCCACCAAACAGTCCACCCTTCATATCTATATCTCTTCAATTCAGATACAAGAATGTGGTGTGGAACCATGTCAAAGTCCTTGCAGAAGTCCAGGTAGATGACATCTGTTGCCCTTCCATTGTCCACTGATGCTGTCACTCCACCAGAGAAGGCCACCAGATGGCTCAGGCACACCCTGCCCTTGGCAAAGCCGTGCTGGCTGTCTCAGATCACCTCCTCATTCCTCGCTGCCTTAACATGTCTTCCAGGAGGACCTGCTACATGATCTCCCCAGGTGTCCTGGGGCATGAGGTGTGATGCAAGCCTTTGGCTTGCAGGCAGAGGTAGTAAAGAAAAATTTAGTGAGGACGCAAGACTGGTTTTCTGTTTGCTTCTTCTCTTGTATGCGTCTTTTATTCCTTTTGGCACCTTTAAGCTCAGTATTTCCTTTGCTGTTACTTTGTTTCCACCACTCTTTCTCTCTTTTCCACCTCCCGCATGATGGCTTCAGTGTTTACAAACAGGCACAGCAATAAGTGTGGCTTGAAAACTCAGAAGTGTTTCAAAGCCCGAAAGTACAAGTTTCCTCGCTTCCTAAGGCATAGCAAGAAAATCTGTTAAGCAGGATAAAATATGATGGCAGAGCTAACTGGGATTTCCTGGTCCCCTTCACTCCTAAGAAGCACTTGTCTCTTGGCTTTTATTCCTGGGTGGTCTGCCTGTTTCTGCCTTGATCCAGATACCTTCATTGAGACAAACAACAGTGAAAGTCTGCTGAGCCTGACTGGCCGTTCCTCTGGGTAAATCCATGCTCTGTGCATCCCTTGGGCCACCAGAGGCAACCTGGAGCTCTGAGGTCCTCCCCACATTTCCACCCTCGCTCCCGCTGCCCCACGGCTGACACGCCATCATTTGCAGCAGTTCTGCCTCTGCTGCAGCACGCATCTGAGGGATGCGAGCCATCCACCTCCCACCCACATCATGGCTGCACTGGGGCTGCTGACTTCCAGGTAAAGTCTGAGCTGTTTCGTGAATTGTCTGAATCACAGCGTTGCCCATTTGTTCATCGGAGATGACCATGATTTTCCCCATTTTTCCTGCCTCCGTCCCTCCTTTGAGAGACATGAGGTTGCATGTCATCTCAGCACCCTCCAGTGCTATGGAGCACTGGAACGCTGCTTTTCCTGCCGTCTCCTGATTCATCTTCATACAAGTATCGCTTGTTTGCTCACGATGGCTCCTCATCATTTCACTTGGTAAACTGCTCTTCAGATTGTCTGTGATGGCTGAGAAAACATTGCTTTTCTGCTCAGCTGTATCAGTGAAGCTTATACAAAACATGTGCTTCTGTTCGTTTCTCCCCAGCACAAATTCTAACCCCTGAAGATTGCCAGAATCCATCTTAAGCTCCATGACCACATTGCCGCTGGGAACCAGGGCAGATTGCTCAGGATTCAGTTGTACCAGCTTCTGGGAGTCTGGATTCTCTGCATCAAAGCTGATGAGAGTTTCCGTACTGGGAGATCTCAGGGCTTCTGGCAGAGTGTTCCCTCTCCACGCAGTGCTGGTCTGCTGGCTCCTGTTGGTTACCTTTCTCCTCACCTGCTGGCTCACCCAGGTCGCTCCGTCCTCAGCCTGGTAGGCCAAGGCCTGCGCTTGCTCTTGCCGTTCCACAGAGTCAACGCTGAGCGGCGATGGCCCCCGCGTGGTCAGGGAAGCTTGGTCCTCCAAACCCTCCAGGCATGAAGGATGCTCCAGAGATGTCCAGCTGCTCACCCTGGAGGTCCCCTGAGCTCTGGGGCTCAGCTCCTGCCCCAGGGAGCACTGGCTGCCGCTCGGGGATGCTGCCTGCAGGCCAGCTCTGCTGGCCTCCTCCAGCCCCGGGGCCTCCAGCTGCTCGGCCACGGCTGCAGAGATGCTGGTGTCACTGCCGGTGCGCTGGGCCCTGTCCTCCGTGTGGCCGTGTGACTCTTCACCTCCCTTATCTGACATTCCCTCTTGCTCCCCGGTTCCTTGCATTGCAGAAGCTGAAGGTGACGGTGTGGGGAAGCTCCAGGGTTGAGGGACCCTCAGGGGTGGGGCAGCCCCATGGCAGGAGGCTGGCGAGGGCTGGTGGTAGTGTGGGACAGGACAGTCCTGCTGGGTGCCACCCCCCCCCCCCGTCACTGTGAGGTCACCGAGCTGCCTGCAGTGCCCCTGGGCAGCGCTGGGTGTGGCTGGGGACGCGTGTTTCTTTGGCTGTGTTTAATCACATTGATGTGAATTTTGAAAAGCATCAGCTCATCGCTCGGCTGCTGTGCTTGGCTCGGCTTGGTCCAGAGGAAAGTCTGCCTTATAGGGTCCTGGTGGAGGTGGCTTCTTCCCAGCAGTGACAATACGGCTCCTTTGCAGCCCTGCACTCTTACACACGTCACCTAAAAAGACAGAAGAACCTGGTGGCTGCCCACAGAATCGTGGGTGCACTGAGCGTCTCGTTTGTGCTCTACGTGCAGCCAAAATTCCCTTTTAATTTGCTCTGTCACGGTTAACCACTGCTGCTCATACAGCATAGAATATCTCTTATGGCAGCAAGACAAGAAATAAAGTAATGTGGATAAAAGAAGCAGATTTCCACCCAATTCCCAGCACAAACAAACCCACACTCCTCGTTCGTGGTACGTAACCAAACTTCCATTGGTTCCAAGGCAGCACATACGCACAGAGGTATAGGAGTCACTGGGTATGAAAAGATTGCTTAGTGAATTAGCAACACAAAACTCTGAGTCACTGGGAAGAAAAATGTCCAAGGAAGCAAAAGAAATCCTTGCTCTAGGATGCAGAAGCAGAGCTCCTCCTGTGCCCCAAGCACTCGGTGCTGGGCCCATCTTCCTCTCTCTGCTTGGGCTCAGCTGCAGCCGTCTTGCTGAGGAGTCAAATGGCACGTGAAGCACAGACTAGTGGCACTCCAAATGTCTAATTCTGAAATAGGGACAGGTGACAAGCAAGTGGCAGTTTATGTCACCACATCTGCGGACCAGCCTGATGCAGCATGAGCATCCCGTTAGTAGTGCTTGTAACCAATACACTTCTTCCGAATCTCACGAGACGCTGTGGATCCTTGAACTTTCTTGCAAATTAGATTAGATTCAGATTCAGATTAGATCAGATTCAGATTAGATTTCTTTCCAATGCTTTAGAACCAAGTTTTAGCTACGTTTGCTTGTGCAGGGCTCATCTGACAAACACCCCACATCACCTCCTTTGGTAAATCACAAAGCACAGCCCTCCTTCCAGCAAACTCCTTTGAGGCCCAAGGCCATTGCAGTACCGATACCAGGCGTCTACAGCTTGAGTGGGAGCGTATGGAAGACAAAATGTTTCCAACAAATGCTTTTGCACTTTCCTTGCAGGATTCTTATACTGAAAGGGAGACTTGAATTTCTGCAGCATATGGAATATAAAGCACACGGCCAATGTTTCTTACTGCTTTCAGAACAGCCGAGGAGAGAGGGAATGTTGTAATTCAGATGAAGCAATGAAACAATCAGGGTAAGGCAAAAGTCTGCATGATGACATATTAAAGACCATACACATATGCAGATGGCAAAGCTAAAGCCAAGGTAAGGCTGCCCTCCCCTCCTGAGCCCAGCTCTGTTGCTTGGGGTGTGCCCAGGACACAGCTTGCTACACCAAGCTATCTTTTCCCTCTGTTCTCTCGTGTATTTCTCCTTTGTTTTGTGTTTTAGTTTTCAGAACCAATCTTTCAGGGACAGAGATCACCTCCTTGTTTGACATTTAGTGGGAATGAGTCTGTGTTTGCAGAGCACTGCATCTCTTCCTCAGCCTGGAAGTTCTGGGAGGGGCTCTCACTGGGGACTGCCATCCTGGGATTGTGTTTGTTCCCTATAGAAAATGAACAGAACCTGGAATCTTTCCATATTCTTCTCTTTTTACTAGCATTATTACTCTAGCTGTCTCAGATTAGAGCTAGATATGTGTGTAAATACATATATATTGTATATGTATATGTATACATACAAATAAATATCAATAATTTTGAGATTTTCTTCTTCAAACGTAAGCCAACAATGTAATTTTTTCTCAACTACTTGTGGCATAACTCCGAAGTGAAAGTTCTCAGAATGGCAACAGTCTCCTGCTTCCAAGTCACACCGAGAAAATCAAATCTGACGTCTGAAGTGGCCCCTTGGGTTTTCTCTTCACTGAGACATCAGAAACACACCTGCAAGGGTTGGACAGGGCCTTCCTGAGGTTGGTTTGGTTCTGTTAGGGAGGGGATTTTTACCCGCTACGCTTTATGAAGAGTCTGAAAACAGTCTTAGGTTCACACAAGAAATATTCACATTATGTTATGTTATAAAGGAATGGGTTTGATCATTTGATGAAAGAAGGCACCGGGGAGAGAAAGGAGGCTGGAAGGAAGAAGGGGATTGGCTTTTTAGCGGGGTCTGTGGTGACAGGACAAGGGGAAACGTTTTCAAATTAAAAGAGGGAAGATTTTGATCAGAGATAAGGAAGAAGCTTTTTACAACAACGGTGGTGAAGCACTGGCACATGTTGCCCAGAGAGGTGGGGATGCCCCATCCCTGCAGACAGCCGAGGTCAGGGGATGGGCTGTGAGCAATGATGGAGCTGGGGGTGCCCTGTGCATGGAGGGGGTGGGAACAGAGGCTCTTGGAGGGCCCCTTCTGGCCCAAACCACTCTGTGCCTCTATGTTTCTACCATTAATCTGATTTCAATTAAATAGCATAAAAACCTGCGAGACAACTTGTAAAACAATCCCTCAGGTCTTTACAATAAGCTGTACAAAGCCGTACGAGCAAAAAAGAGTCCTCGGTGCGATGGGAACTTTGTTTTCTTGGTGTAATGCCACAGTATTAACTCTGCATGAAGAGACAACGAGCCCCAGGCACAGGCTCAGCAGAAACCACCCAGGAGAGCAGACACCCCACGGTGCTCTGCAGGAGGAATAGAAAGGCTCCAATATTTGTATTGAAGTAAAAACACAAGCATATGTCTTCTTATGGCTTGAGACCATCGAGGGCCATGGGTGTTAGGCTCTCCAGTTTGCTCCAGCACATCCAGTGCTAAAAGCACAAAAAACCTCTGAATTTTCAGCAGGAAATTTTACCTTTCTGATGCTCACAGGCAAGCCAGGAGTGTCTGTAACAAAAACATGAAAGCATTTCTGTCTCACTGCTATGGAGTGGACGCATCCCGAGCTGGAAGGCACCCGAGGTGGGTGCACCAATCCATCTCCAGGCCACGTTTCTAACTCATGCCCATTTCTGGAGCTTGGCCAGCAAGATCCACTCAGCGGAGGTGATGCAGCCATCACCTTGGAAGGAGAACAATGTGCAGCCATGTTCTGTGGGCAGCCCAGGGCACTGTGTAACTCTATAGACAGGTTTCTGGGATCTGCTTGCTGGCACAGGAGGCAGCCAGCTGGTGCCATGCTGTGTTCACAGCAACAGTCCCTGGGCCCGGGGCACTGCAGGTGCATGCTCAGGAAGAGCCCTGACGTGTGTTTTGCTTGCTCTGCTTTCAACGTTTTGGTTGCACAATGAAGCCTATGTGCAGAAACCGCCACGTTCCTGCAAGAGTTAAGAGCTGGGCACAGCGCGCTGCCACACGCCCACTCTTTCTGCTCCTATCTATCATCCAGCAGTCTCAGGCTCTGGGACGTGGGGGATGAAAAGTGGAAAAATGATGAAAAACTTAAATCTGAGCGTAAGTTGTTCTTCCCATAAACTGCTGTAATTGGATTTGCGAATCCAATTACGGCTGTAGTGTAGAAGGCCACATCCGAGCTCTGCATTATATTTGTGAAACTGCACCACTTGGGTATGAAAAAAAGTGGGCAGGAATGGGCTGAATGCTTTTACCTTGGAAGAGGCTGAGGAAATGCTTCCTGACCTAATTCTGACCTCACTGAGGTCCTGAGGCGCTGCAATTAAAAATCCCCTACGTGTATTGAGCTGGGCTTGAACCAAGAGCAAGTTCTCTGTTAGAGCAATTGCACATCTCGCGTGGCAAAGGAAGCAGCCCGACGCTCAACATGTACTCGTAATTAGAAAAGGGAATTCAGCCTAGTTAAAACATTTCACTGCTGCAGTAAGTGACGTAAGGCAAATGATCTGGTGAACCGCTGGCCAGGTTGGGGAAGGTAGGAGAAATGAAGCAAGCACAATGGAAGAGATGGTAAAAAACTGGCACTTCCCACCCAGCTATGAGCACGGCCATCCCTTGCAGCCTGGAAAAGGAACGCTTTGGGGATGGGGCATGGCAGAGCAGAGAGACAACTGCAGGGCTCGGGGAGCACAGTGAGTAAGAGCTGCTTTTCATTAGACAGGTTACAGGTTATCTTGCGAAATTACCGTGCACTGCGCTGAGAACAAAGCTGAAGGGGAGTTAATCACAGAGTGCATAATTAAGTTGTGGAATTCACTCCCCCACAGAATACTGCAGAAACCAAATTATAGGCAGTTTCAGAAGGCCTAGACCAACCCATGAGGAACAGATCCACTGCTGGATATTAAAATGATATAACTGCCCTTCAACTCCGAGCAGCTGGGAAGAAACGCCGGAGGAAAGAGCTCTTAATGTTGCTGTTGTTGTAGTCTTTTCCTAATCTTTTTTGCTCAAAAATATCCCCCTAATGATATCGTCTCCTGCATGGTTGTTCCCATGCACGTTTGCTACAGCAAGCTCTGTGCTGCTCAGTTACCCTTCTCTCCGAAATTCCTGCTGAGTCAGCTGTACTTACCCATGTAAAAAGTGCAAATAAAACATTTTCCTATTTTGTACATTAAGTCCACCAGAGAAGCAGCAGACAAGCAAAGGGGTTACAGCACGGCCAGGCTCCCAAATCGTCTTCCAGCTCTGGATTATTCACAGTGTATCACCAACACGAGGAGGGCAGCTGGAAAAATGTGACAGAAGCCAGGACTTGCTCGAGTCTCCAGCGCTTTTGCTGAATGCCTGCAACCAGTGGCCACGGTCAAAGTGCTCCAAAAAGAGCAGCACCAGGGGAGTCTGCCTGCCTGCAAATCGCTCCTGTGCAAGGGAGGTATCCATCTGAGCGCCTGGTAGAAAAAGCACTTCAGAGGGAGAACTGCAAAAGGGAGAGGTTTCTATGACTCCTGATGTAGTGCCCGCAGTTTATACGTACCACAGGGTAGCATAATTAGAAAGAAGCATTTGGCTGCACAGCCTGGAGCAAAGGAAACCCCTTTCTGCAGGCATGTTTATATTGCCATTAGAAGGGGGGGATTATGTGGGACCAGAGGAAAATTGGACTGTGTTGCTGGAGGAGATGACGAAGACTTCACTCCTTCCAGCCCTAGAGCTGCTAGGCTGCTATAGACAGAAAGGAGTACATCAGGACAGAAGAGCTGATGGTCATGGGGTGTTTCATTCAAACAGACGCTGGTTAACAGACCTTGGTGTCAATGCAGGACACATCGTGTCAGCTGGCCTCACCTGAGGAGCAGGCATCTCCTCCTCTGCATGAGGAAAGGCAAGGTGCAGCTCTGCCTGGAGCTCTGCTCAGCTCCCCGCTGCCCGTGGGGACTGCACAGCCTGGAGGGGTTCCGGTCACTTCTGGTGGTTTGTATTCCTGTTGCTAACAAATGGCTTTAGCCTGATGCATGGACCAACTGATAGAAGATAGGCCCTCAGATACTCAAGCACAGAGAGGGCAGATGCAGCACCTGGCTGCCAGCACGGGGGCTCACAGGCAAGGTGGGCAGAAGGACACTTCATCTTTCAGGTTCACATTTCTGACACAGAGGAGAAATTTGCTCCAGCAGGGACCTAACTGTGCTCGTGATCCCCCTGAGGTTCCTGGCTGAAAAGCAGAAGCAGCAGAAGTAAGCAAGCGTCAGCTCTGTGCACAGAGCTGCTGGGGGCTCCCATGGG
>NC_034414.1:60386375-60395685 GCF_002078875.1 Numida meleagris | reverse complement strand
CTCCCATGGGGTCAGCACAGCTCCCATAGGGTCAGCACATCTCCCATAGGGTCAGCGCATTTCCCATAGGGTCAGCACATCTCCCATGGGGTCAGCACATCTCCCATAGGGTCAGCACATCTCCCATAGGGTCAGCACAGCTGCAGGCAGATCTGCAGCCATGCCCCCCCCCCCACCCCAACCCAGCAGTCACCGCTGCAGGGTGCTGTGCAGCGTGGGGAAAGCTGTGCCTAGCCCCAAACTGGGACATGAACGTACTCCTGGGGGACGCGTGTTCAGATTTCCCCGCTTCTGATGTGTTTTCTTTAAAATACATTCAGTGCTCTCTGAAAAACAAGAGCCGGGAGCGATTCACAGCTGCAATTCAAATTCAGGCAGAAAGAGGAGAAGGCCCTGGGCTGTCTCCTCTCCTGATGGCGCTGACCTACATCACGCTCACGCATCCGCCCCGAGGATGCCAGCACCATGTTAGGCAGCCCAGGCCTCCTACCTCCACTGCACTGGAATTTTAGGAATACAAGCAGCACACGAAGCTCAGGGTTTCTTTCTATTCCAGGGTGCTCGGTCAGTACAAAAGGAAGTGGTTTCGCAGCACTGTCACAACTCAAAGGAGCAGAAACCAGGTAGAGAAGTAAAACTTGATTTGCGCCGATGTATTTGAATCTGCTAATTGTGCCCTCTGGGAGCTGAGCCTTTTGAAAACTGTATTTCTTTATACATACATGAAATAACACCTGAACATCTCAAATGTGGGCTTTATGTATAAAGTAAACATATGTTGATCGGTTAATTCTAGAATAATATGCCATCTGCTATTTGACAACGCGTTCCTCTGAGCGTAATGATTACTGATGGGTGGAAGCAGAAAACCATTTCCTGTGAAATTCTGTTCACTTGCAGACCTTTTGTGCAATTAGGGATCCAGAAATACAATCCCTACAAGAAATTGTCAAGAGATAATTGAATCCAGCCCGTGGCACTGATGTAAGCTCACCCCTGCCAGATGCTGTGGGAGCAGCCACGGGTGGACGCAGCACAGCCGCCCTGGCCAGCAGCATTGGAAAGCTTCATCCATGGGCTGCGAAGAGCAAAGAAACCCTGCGTGTCTTTCCAGGTCCCTGTTTTAAAATGTTATTGCAGTGAAAATCGGCTGGGAGATGCTCGTTTCACTGCATCTCCTCCAGCCCTACCGAGGGCTCAGCGCGCCGTGAAGCCCTGTGCACTGTTGTGCTACATGGGAAGTGCTGGGCTTTGCAATGCCTGAGCAAGGAGCCTCTGCAGGGCGCTGTGAAGCCGGACGTGATGCATCCATCCGTTCTCATCCTGCTCACGGTGTGGCTGTGCAATCCCCCCCACAGCGAGCAAAGGTTCCTCCCCACCAGCATCCCCAAAGCACGGGCCCACCTGCACCTCTGCTCCGGGAAAGCCAGCGCTGTCGGCGTCGGATAAGTGAAAGCGTTTGTTTCTGATCCATCTGATTCCCCTCTGGGGCAGAATCGAATCATTTTGTCCTAAGAAAGCAATTCAGATACAAGTGCAAGAGATGCCGGAACAAAAATTAAATTCCAAGTGAGAAGAATCGGTGCTTTGATTTTACAAGTTCTAACTGCGACCCATCTGGATGCACAACACTGCCAAGACTTGTTTCGCCGTTGCAACACAGCACCAGTGTTGCTCGGTCTGCGTTTTTCCAGGCAAAATAACGGAGCGTGAGGATTCTCCCCAGCCCTGTGGCAGCACCAGGAGCTGCGGGTGCCCTCCAGGCAGTTACACACGGAGCAGAGGAGAAGATGGATTCCAAAGAGCTCACAGGATCACAGAACCACGGCGTGGTGGATGGAGCACACCTCTGGGTCCCTCTGGCCCAGCCTGCCCCAGCAGGGGCACCCAGAGCTGAGCCCAGTGCCAGCGCTCCGGCACACAAATGCAGCCCATATTGTAAATTATGAACTGTAACACAGTTTAAATACTTCACAGCCAAGCAAACAACTTCTGTTGACTTAGGATTTCTTCCCATGGAGGCTGACCTGGGACAGCTGCCCTGAGAAGAGGGGGAGTGCCCTCCTCTGGAGACATCCAGACCCCCCTGCACTCTTTCCTGTATCCAGCAGGTTCACCTCCAGAGCATCAGTAGGTGGGGTTTGCAATACGATTCTTCTGACCATAGATCATAGGAGAAAATATCACATTTTGAAGGGAGTGACATGAGAAAATTGGGACTAAAGTGAATTAAGACATTCACGAGTGGGCAGAACATCCATTAATCAATCACAGGCCCTAAAGATTGTTGCAAATTAATAAGGTGTCAGTATGACGTATTAGGAATTTTAGATTTTTTTTAACTCAGTTTATTTATTTCCATAGTGTGTCAAGGTTCTGATTTGACACATAATGATCTGCATACAAAAATACTTGCACAGTGCTTTTCTCCCAATAATGATACTTTCTGTGTCCCATACGGTCACAAGTGCAGCTGAGGAAAGACTGGAATAATCACATTGTATATTAGAGCCATTTAGTCGTGGAAATGGAGCATGAAATAAACACTTTAGTTCATTAGCCCCTGTAAAGCAGTGCAGTGTGAGCGTGCTGCTGGTGATCCATGCCCAACCTGTGGCACGCTGCATCACCAAACCACAGAGCAGCTCGGGGACTCAGCCACAAAACACAGCAGCCTCTGCACGAGGAGGGGAGTTGGACTGGATGGCCTGCAGAGCTCCCTTCCAGCTCTAAGGATTCTATGATGATTCTGTGATTCTAATCCAACTCCCTGCAATGCACAGGGACACCACAGCTCCATCAGGTTGCCCAGGGTCCGATCCAGCCTGGCCTTGAAAGTCTCCAGGGCCGGGGCATCAACCACAGCTCTGTGCAACCTGTTCCAGTGCCTCACCACCCTCACTGTAACAGACTTTTTCCTTATACCCCACCTAAATCTCCCCTCTTTGAGCTTTCTCCATGACCAAGAGAGAATCTATCTCCATTTTAAGAGTTGCCATTCTGAAAACGGGAGCATCATCCATCTTGACAGAACCTGATGCAGAGTGCCATTGGTGCCAACATGAAGGCTCCCAACGGCACCAGAGCAGGCTCAGCTGCCCCAGGAGCCCCAGGAAGACAGGCCAGCCACAAAAGCTGCTGATTTTCTGAAGAAATCAGCTGTACACTGATTGTGAGTTCCTCTGCCCCGAGCTTCTGGGGTCTGGGAACGGAGCCATGAGCCCTGGTGATGGTGACCTCATGGGACAGGCACTTCTCCAGCATCATGGGAGAGAAGGGCAGGAGCTGCGGGGTGCCCGCTGCAGCCAGCTCGCTTTGGGTGCGCCCGGGGCAGCAGCTCCTCCTGCTCACAGCCTGGTCCCTCTCTGCAAGAAGGGGACGCTGCAATTTTAGTGAAAGTCGAATTTAAGGACGAAAAGGGCACAAAAGGGTCTCGCTTCATTAAAAGCTAATGGTGCAAAATCAGCATGCAACAAAGCAACTAATTCACCGTAGCTGCCTGACCTCCCCACTTCCAGAAAGTATTCCTCCCGGCCCCCTCTCCCATCCCATCGCAAGGTCCTGGCTGCTCAGAGCGCAGTTGTGAGGGTTGGCAGCTGGAGGCCGGTGGTGCCGTGGCAGGAGCTGGCGGTGCCCGAGGTGACAGCCCCGGTGCTCTCCCATGGGGTCAGTGCCATGGTGGGCACAGGTTCGGCTCCATCCAGCAGCTGCAGCATCAGCACATCCCATCCCACCACCCCGCTCAGCAGCTCCTGGCACCAGATGGAGCAATGGAGCCATGTGCCAGCTCTGCCGCTGTATTATCTTTCCACAGACCAAAGCTTTTGGTTACATATCCCCCTTTGTTTGTTTTCCCTTTTTTTTTTTTTGCCATCTCTGCCCATCCACTGCAGGACAAGGGGCTGCCAGAGGGCTCCTCTGGCCCCAGCAGGACAGAAAGGAGCAAAATGCCCACAACAGACCCCATCAAAGAGAGGGCTCCACCCAAAAGCCTTGTGGTTTTCAGAGTGCCTCTTTGGAACAACAGTGTTGCTGTAGTAAGGGAACTGTGCTTTCCAAAGAGGAGCAGAAGTTCCTTGTAGGCACTCCAGAACAAGAGAATATCTCAAAATGTGCTCAGCAGAATGCACACAAATCAGCGGCAGCTTTCCTCTGCGGCACAGATCGCTCCATCTTCTTGGAAAAAAATGAATGGCGTCTGTTGGAGAAGAGGAAATACATCTCCTGTTGTGATTTCATGCCAGACCATGTAGAATGTAATTCCTGTTCCTGTGTTCTACCAAAGCCTGTGCCTGGTAGAGTAGGAAATGACAAAAAGAAGGGGTTGGAAGAACTCATTTTCATGCTCTGCAAGCTCTAACCTTGTCTCCAAAAGCCAAGGTTGATGCGTCCCATGCCAAATTAAATCTAAGATGTATGCAGTAATGAAAAGGGTAGCATTCCATGAAAACCTCCACTTTTCAGTTAAAGAAGCCACGGTTTATTAGGTATGCAAGGCTCCCAATGTCAGTGTAACTTTGCAAGTTAAGCTCTTTTCTTAAATGCTCAGGTAACACTCCAGAAGACAGGAGACAGCTCAAGCTTTTATAGCTTGTTACCTGGACATTGAAGGCACGGGGCAGAGGGAGCAGCAGAAGCTTGCACCGCCTGAGCTTTTGCTTCCCAGCACAGATCCATGTGCCGTATTTGACCTGTTTGCACGGATTCCCTCGCTATTGGCAAGCTGCAGACGAGAACGAGAGCTTGCTGCACAACTGCATGGACAGAGGAGCAGCCCAGTGGAAGGAGGAGCCGGGAGTCTGTGAGCAGTGAGCCCTGCCACGCTGGGTCAGAGCCCGGCTGCCTCAGGCTGCAGAGCAGAGCACAGGAGGAAGGAAAAGAGGAGCATTATTTGCTGCTAGGTGAAGCAAGGCACAGAACAGAAGTGGGAGGAGCGGGTTCAGACTCATCGCAAACCGCCGAGTGAGGGAGGACGCTCAGTCCTGATTTCCCTTCAGAAAGGAAAACAATATTGGAAATCTGCAAATCTGAGATCCAATATTCTTTCCGAGCCCGCTATGCTTCCTCAATCTCCATTCTCTTTAAATCTGTTAGAGGAGTCATTAAAAAATGTCGAGTGCTCTCACAGTCATAACAAACTAACTGATGCCCATTAACAGCCGCCTGAAGCACAGCAGGGGATGGCAGAGATATATCAACGCTCCAGCGCAGAACAGATCTGCTCCCAGTAACAGCAGGGCTCTTCCCACTGCCTCCCCTGGGCAGCGTGCTCGTGGTCGGCTCCTCCAGGGAAACCAGGGTCTCCCCCCACGTCCAGGACCCAAAGCTGCTGAAATCCTGACCCAGAGGTGCAGCACTGGGCTTGTGCCCACATATCTGGCAGCCCCCAGGGCCAGGTCCTGTCCCAGCGTTGCAGGCACAGGGATGGTGTCTCACCCATCCCCAGAATAAAGGAAAAATCCCAGTGTCATCACTTCCTCGCTTTCAGTGCTGCTGATGAGAGCTATTTCTTTGCTTTGGGCCAAGCGAATGGCACACGATACAGCACGGCATGCAAAATACTGGGCTGCATTCAAAATGCACTTTTGATGTTCATGCGCTGGGGGCTTGGCTGGCTGTGCACGGGGAAGGGACAGCACGGGACCACTGCGTGGTGAGGGGCGTTCGGTGCCGCACAGCAGCACCCAGAAAGGCCGATGTGAGGTCACCCCACGTCACCCCATATCACCCAATGTCACCCCACATCACCCCACATCACCCCACACGCAGAGCTCTGCCTTCACTTTCTGCTTCCATCACTGACCCATTTCTCCCGGCTGCCCCAACGCCTCTTCAGCAGTGCTGATCCTTATCCAACATATTGAAAAGCTATTTTAATTTTCAGATCTTTTTTTGTTTCCTCCCTACAACTCGGCATAGGTAACAAAACGGTGAGCAGCTCTCATTCATTTCATGCATTTCTGAACATCACGTCTCCTCTGCCCCTCTGCGGAGCCTGAAGACGTGCACACAGGAGGGCTCGCTATTTCATCAGTGCTGGATGCTGGAAGGACCCACAGAACCCAAAGCCTGGAGCACCCGGTGCTGTTCCCTGCACTTAGTGTAGGGCTGGTGTGGGGTAAGCGTGTGGCAGCTCGCTTCTCCCAGTTGCGTGGGGAGGTGTGTGCCTCAAAAGCTGCACTTCAGGTGGAACGCAGGGTCATGATGAGAATCCCACGGACACCAGGTGTGAAGGTGCCTCCTGGCTGGTGGAGCTCGGTTTCACTTGCCTGGATTTAGCAGATGGGAGCACTATGTGTAAAGCAGGGGAACTCGCACGGCACAGCCCCACGTGCTGGCTCAGCCCTGGGCAGCCCCTGGGACCGGACTGGGGCCCAGGACACCTTCAGTTCAGCTGTGACATCTCATCGCTCTCCGGCTTCATCAAATTGATTTTGGATTTATTTTGGGGATATCAAATTGCCTGACGCTTCTGCCTCCAGATTATAAATGTTCGCATTAAGCCAGAAGGTGCTCCCGGCCAGAGCAAGGCTGAAATGGGATTCTGCACAGGTGGGTGTATTTTTTTGGTGGTAAATGGGCATCTTTGTTATACTCCCAAGTTAAGCCATTTGCCCATTAGTCTAAATACAGATGGGATACCATTCAAACGAGGTGCACCTCCTGCTGTCCTGTCCCCAGCCGACAGCTCCGACCCGCACTGCCCATGCAGCGATGCCCTGCCCGGGCTGCCTCGCCTCCTGAGCCTGCTCCATGCACACAGGGCACACCGCCCCACTTTGCACGACCCACGGGCACAGACCCACGCTGCCCACAGCGCATCGCTCACCCAGGGTACAGCACGCGGTGCTGGGCCACGCAGAGGGCACATCCCCACCCCGGGACACATCAGCCCCGCTGCTGGCCCCCAGCCCTTTGTTTGAGACGAAGCCACGCGTGCGACTTTATTAAAGAGCGTGCTTTATGGGTTTAATTAAAGTGCCGCAATATGAGGCCTCGCTAATCCTATCTGCGCCGCCGCCGTACGGAAGTGCGAGAACCAATATCCTCGGGTTTCAATATTTGATGATGGCGAGCCGTTAAATATTCATGGAGCACCACGCCACCGGCGTCACCGCCTCTGACTCCCCTGCAGGCAGCGTGCAGAGCCAGGACAAACCTCGGCTCCGTGTGCTCCCGTGGAGCTGCGTGCTCGCTTCTCAGAGCTCCCTGCAGCAGGGCGGGCAGCGGGTGCAGAGCGCAGCGGCTCCGTGCCCTTCTGCTTTTGAAGCACTTGCTGCTCAGCAGCCAGCAGCCCCGTCCTTTGGAAGCCCGCCCTGATCACGGCTCCCATTTCCACCGTGGGACTTTGCATCCCCGTGGGCAGACACACACCGAGGCTCTGACACGCCCAGCGTTGCCCCACATCTCGTTTTCCATCGGGATAATAGGGCTGAAGTGCCACACCGGGACTGACTCCTTTGCCTCACGGCTTCCCCCTTTCCATCAGCCCTCAACCAGCACCAGCTGCAGGCGTTCCTCTCACCACGCACTGCTGTTTTTTCTCTGAGCAACCTCTCCCAGCGAGAAACACAGGGATGTCCTCTGAGCATCAGGCACTGACCTGCCGCAGGGCAGGAAGGCTGCACAGACAGACCAGGACAGGCAGATCCATGGGCTGACACCAACGGGATGAGGTTCAACAAGACCAAGGGCCGGGTCCTGCGCTTTGGTCACACCAAGCCCATGCAGTGCTGCAGGGCTGGGGCACAGCGGGTGGGAGCTGCGCTGAGGAAAAGGCCCTGGGGGTGGTGGGCAACAGCTGCTGAACATGGGTTGGGAATGGGGTCTGGAGCACAGAGCTACAGGGAGAGGGAATGGCGTGGGTCAGTGTGGAGAAGAGGAGGCTCAGGGAAGACCTCATTGCTCCCTACAGCTCCATGACAGGAGGCAGTGGTGAGGTAGGGTCAGCCTCTGCTCCCAGGTAACAGCCATAGGGCAAGAGGTGGTGGCCTCACGTTGTGCCAGGGGAGGGTCAGGTTGGATATAAGGAAACATTTCTTGTCCAACAGAGCAGTGCTGCACTGGCACAGCTGCCCGGGGAGTGGTGGGGTCACCATCCTGGAGGTGTTCCAGAGCCGTGGGGATGTGGCACTGAGGGACGTGGCAGTGGGCACGGTGGGGTGGGCTGGGGTTGGGCTTGGGGATATTAGAGGTCATTTCCAACCGGAATGATTCTGTGGTTCTACGGATCCCAATCAGCTGTTAAAATACACTCACCGCTGCGTGCTGCGGAGGATACTGAGTCACACTGCCAGCCCTGTTGGGAGGACACATAGCCTCATTTTTCTTGACTTGCAAACATCACAAAATCCCACCCAACACAGCGTGACCCCCAGCGTGACGTGCACCCAGCACAGCCATGGGGATGCTTCCATGCCCCAGCGGGTGACTTTGTCCCTCACACAAAGGCACGCATTTCCCTGAGCCGCTCATCCTGGGTGCGTGCCCCCGGGCCCCCAGGCACGGTGTGACCCCCCAGCATCCCACGGGGCACGCCCCAGGTTTGTCCTCAGGAAACAAAGGGTGGGGAAAGGATCCTTGCAGGCAGCAGATTTTCTGGAGGGAAAAAAAAAAAAAAATCAGCCGTGCTTTAGAAGTCATTGAAAACTTCAGATAAAGAAAAGCCCAATATCCGCAATTAGTCCTGTTGGAAGTGGCTATTTTCCCTACTTTTGTCACAACCTTCTTTGGAACTCATCGTGCCCTTCCTCCAGAGGAGACCCCTGGCCGCCCCGTCGGGGTTTTGCTGCCAGAACCACCACCCGACGGCAACGCAGGCCGAGCCCGGTGGGACGGCGGGGTCCGCGGGGCTGCCGGCTTCTGCGCGGCTCCGCGGCGCCGTGGGGGCGTCACCAATTAAGGCGCAGCTCATTAAGCGCTTCCGTCCGCACGTAGGGATCGTTGCGGATCCTCGCGACGCCGCAGCTGCCCGCGCTCCTCGCGGCTTCCCGCAAGCGCAATTGCGCGGAGCGATGGAGAACCCTTTCCCCGACGCCCTCGGCAGGAGCCGGGCGCTGCCCCCAGCCCCTCGGCCGCTCTCGCCCCGGGGAGCACCCCCCGATGCCCCGCTCCGCTCGGAGACCCCGGCCCGGCTCCCGGCCGCGGCTCGTTCCCGCAGTGCGCGCACCGCCGAGCGCCCGAGTTTCGGCCCGCGGAGCTCCGCCGGGCAGCGGCACGGAGCAGCGGAGCTTTGCTACCATCTGCCGGGCGCCCGGGCTCGTTCTCAGCGCCCCGAAGCGCTCGGAGCCGGGGGCGGGGCGGAGGGGGC
>NC_034414.1:60384113-60386215 GCF_002078875.1 Numida meleagris | reverse complement strand
CTCGGGGCCGCAGCGGCTGCAGCTGAACGGCGCTGCGCTTCCTTCCGTCCCCGCTCCTCGAGCGCGATGCGCGACGCGGGGGCCCAGATGCCGCGCGGTGGGATTTCCCCGGAGAGAGAGAATCACGGAGCAACGGAACGCGTGCAGCTGGACCCTTCAAGGCCGCCTTTGCCACCGCCCGGAGCGCTCGGGGACGCGCTCAGCCCCACCAGGCGCTCCGAGCCCCCGGCTCTCCCCACCGCGCGCGGCGAGGTCCCGGTGCCCCGCGTGCCGCCTCGCGGTGCCTCGGCCCCGTGCCGCAGCCGCGCGGCTCCAGCGGTCCCCGGGCTCGTGCTGAGGCCGTACCCGCACGGACGTTCCCCACCCCTGGGGACGGCTCCGTCCCGGGCCCCGCACCGGGTCCCCGCGCTCCCGCATCCCCTCAGGGGGCCGTTCCCGTGGCGACGCGCTGCCGCCGGCCGCCTGCGTGGGAACGAAAGCGAAGCCGGCTTTGAGCCGCTCTCAGCACCCGGCAGCCCGCAGTTCTGCCCCGGGGCCGCCCCGCAGCCCGTGCCCCCCCCGCCGTGCCCCCGGGGCCGCCCGTGCCGCGCGGTGCTGTCGTTCAGCACGGCTTCCGCGGCGTTATCCTTCAGCAATGACCTTTTGATCGTCGGTTAAGCCGACAGAAATAGCATTGGTAATTAATCTATTTCCGTAAGATTAGCGTGTCAAATGCCATGGGGATGCGTGTAAGATCCCTTCAGAGCTCAACATCCTTTTCTCTGCGTTGGATTAAGCAGTGGCAGCGGCTGCACACGCTCGGCATCCCCTTCTCTCCATCTGCCCGGTGCTGCCTCCTCTAAGCCAGCTCTCTGCTTCTTGAGCGACTAAAAAAAAAGTGAATTCTCCAAATTAGATGATTTTTTTTTTTTTTTTCATTCTGCAGAATAAAACCAGCTTCCTATCGTCGGATTCGGGTCGAAAGTGGGCACGGGAGCATCCCACTGGGGGACATAGGAATGCACAAACACGTGGACAGACAGATGCGTAGGCAGCGACACCGAATCACAGACACACAGACACCGAGAAGCTGTGAGTGCCCCTCCCTGGCAGCACTCAGTCCCAGGCTGGATGGGGCTGTGAGCAACCTGCTCTAGAGGGAGGTGTCCCTGCCTACAGCAGGGGGTTGGAACTACATGGTCTCAAAGGTCTCTTCCAACCCAAACCATTCTATGATTCCACTCGGACACACTCAGACCCCTCCTCTGCCCCTCCCCAGTTAGCAGCCCTGGGCACAGCACAGCTGGGCTCTGTCCCAGCCCCACGGGGGCACTCCTGATCTCCCTGGCTGGCAGCAGAGCTCAGCACCCACCTCTCCTATCTCCCACATCCCAGCTCCTGCTGCTGTGACCCTGGGGAGCGTAAACATCATTTTTTTTTCTCACTCTTTGCACTTTCTCACTCTATTTCTCTTCTTCCCTCTCGCAAATGCAGGATGACACCATGTGATAAGGTCTGTCATTTCACGTTAGGCCAACTGGATCTTTTTCATCCTGCGGTAATCCTAATGCAGATAGCAGGGGATGTTCCTGGGAACAGAGGAACCATCGGGAGGAAGGACGGACCAAGAACCAGGTACCCTGATATGCACGGTACCTCCACAGCACCCCTGCAGCTCCTATTGGCACAGCACTGAGTGCAGTGTGATTCTCTCCAACCTATGGTCCGATTTTTGGGTGGTTCTGTGTAGAGCCAGGAATTGGACTCGATGGTCCTCGTGGATCCCATCCAACATGGGTTGTTCTATGATTCTGCCATGTGCAGTGCTGCAGCTTTGGGCTGTCCCTGTGCTAGCTGCGGGCAGGCCCCAGAGCGCCTGGGCCGGAGGGATTGCAGCAACAGGAGCAGGTCTGCAGGCTCCAGAGGTGCTGGTGTTTCCCGGTGCTCTGTGTTCACGCCGTGCTCCATCCTCTCCTCGTTGGGGCTGCCCAGTCTGTGCCACGTGGAGAACATCACAGCCCGCACGCAGCCCTGCGCTTCCATCCTCCTGCCTCACCCTGGCCTCCTCCGTGCTCAGTCACAGGATCACAGAATTGTTCAGGCTGAAAAGACCTCCAAGAACC
>NC_034414.1:60333507-60384015 GCF_002078875.1 Numida meleagris | reverse complement strand
CATCCACTCAGCAAAGCGGTCGCTGCCCCAGGCGGTGTTCAGGATGTGTTGGATGTGGCCCTGGGGACCCAGCCCTCATTCTCTCCCTCGCCGTGGCCCAGCCTTCCTACCGAGCTCAGCCACCTCGTGCAAGGAGAGAACCTCGGCTTCGTTTCCTAGCCAGGTATCAGCCTGAGCGGGATGAGCTGAATTCGAATATCTGCAAACCCTTTGGGAAATCTATGCTAAATTTATAAAATATGATTATCCTCGGCTCTCTAAATGAATCTGCGCAAACGAGGAAAGCGCTTTTTCATTTAGGACAACTCGGGGTTTAAAATAAACAGCGTGGCAGAAAGAACTCGGCACGTAGTTTCTGTAAGCCCCTGTGCATCCCCAGGTACGGACTCGGGCTCGCAGGGCTGGGAGCAGCAGAGGGTGGGGGACACGGCAGCAGCTGCCGGGGCACCCAGCCGATGTGCTTTGCCATGGGTCTGAGATGGAAAAATCAGGCAAAAATCAGCGTCATCCCAGGGAAATGGAAAGCTGAAGGCAGCGGGGTGACTGCAGCATGGGGCGGCCGCCCTGCAGCCGGGGGACAGAAGGGGCCGTGCCCCCATTCAGCCTCTCCCTGCAGCCCCACGGCCCTGCAGTGCAGCCCTCTGCGGATGGGAGAGCTCCCGCCCCCCCCACGGTGCCTCCACCTCATGCAGAGCAGTGCTGGGCTCAGCGTGCACCCAGGACCTGCGAGCACAGCAAGAGATACACGTGCAGATCGGGGGCTCCTCGTCCTGCGCTGTTCAAGGAGCATCATGGGATCGGGCAGTGGAACTCCACGTCCACGGCACAATTAAATACCTGCTGCATCCCTGCATTTATAGCAGGCTCAGCAGTTCTCCAGAGCCCGGAGGTCTGGGGGACTGAAATACGGATCCAAATTTGCAGCCCAAAGCTGTTAGTATTTGAGTTTCATCTCCAATTAAGCAAAGCACTCAGGCGTGCTCTTACCTCTGGCTCTCGAGTAACACGGCCGTCCTTCAGCGAAGCAATATCATTTCTCTGCTTTAAAATGCACAGGACCTGAATTTCTAACAGCGTGGCCTCGGAACACAGACAGCTGTGTGCCCGGGTGACAAAACACACCTTGCTTTTTCTGTGCCATGCAGAACCAAAGGGCACGGTGAGGGAACGACAGCACGAATGGAAGTTGGTAGAAATGGGGGTTTCCAATGCAAGAAAGAAGGACACTGTGACAGGGGAGCACGGGTCGGAGCAAGGGGTGGAACAGGGCAGCTTGGTGCTTTGCCTGCAGGGCCAGAGAGGACAATTCTGCTCCTTGGCTTGGCTGTGCCCTAGGTGATGCCACAGCACTGCCCTGCCCTTGCTGCTGCCCGTCAGCCCCGGGTGCTACGCAGGCACAGCTCTCAGGAGCACAGTGAGCAGAAGCCAGGAGGAGCAGGGCCCAGCATCGCCAACACCCAGGGCAGCAGCTTCAAGCCCGGGCTCAGAGCTGGATGCCCAACCCCGGGCTTTATTTCCCCAAACTGCAAGGAAGGACTCATGCACAGCTCAGCAAAGACAGCGCTTTGGGCACACTTTTCTCAGCTGCTTAAGGAGCACTGCCAAGCATTACGTTGAAAGGAAATAAAACCCCACAAATGAAGTTCTAGCTGAGCTGCTGTGCTTTTTTTTTTCTTTTCCTTGTGTTTTTGTTTTCGGTTCCTAGGCAATGTAGAAGCACCCAGCAGCTGGGGGGCAGCAACATGGTGCAAGCAGCTCTAGGTATGAGGAAGTGGTGGACAGGGAGCACTTGCTGGGTCTCAGTGCCCCCATCAGCTGCTAATTCCCACTCTCCATTAGGTAGAACCACGCGTGTCTGCATGGAGATGAAGCCAGAAAAATATAATCTGACCTCACAAGCCAAGTCTTGTGTTTCCCTTTCTCTAATGGAGAGAGAGAGGCACCTGTTGGTACTTCATGCAAACCATCCCCAGAGGCGAGGTTATCACCCAGAGCACAAACAGCTGTCCAACTCCAAACTGACATTATTTAGCTCTCACCCCAACAGAGGTTTCTGCACAGCCACCGTGATGCTGAGCCTCCATCTGCAGGGGGAAGATGGCACGGGAGCTTCCTAGAGCACGCTGCAAGCAGCAGGGCCGTGCTCAGCAGCCACTGACTCAGCAGGAGGCGGCGTGGACAGATGGAAACCAGGGAGGAACACGAGAAAATTGCTGTTGCATTTGGGTAACATCCCAAAGAGACCATCACCACACGAGGAAAGGAAGGTGACCGCGTGCTTGTGCTCGGCAGCCAAAGTGTGAAAGCAAGCTTTACTCCGGGTTTATTTACTAAACTGCTTCACGCTCCAGGAAACAGCTACAAGAATCATTACAGAGCATGATCACAAGAGCCGACACGTCGAGAACACCGGGAAGGAACGAGGATGCACGTTACAGTTCATTTCCTGCTGAACTCAAAGAGCACATTGTAAACAAGAAGGAAACCACTGCTGCTAAGAAAGGAGCGCGCGTGAGGACGCCCTACGGACACAGAGCTGCACACAGCACTCCCCTCCCCTCCAAAGCTCTCCAGGAAAGCCGAGCACGTTTTGGTGTTAGTAAATCCTGCTCAAAATTATAGTTCTCCTTGGGTTTAAAACACAGCACAGCTCATAAGACAAAAAAAAAAAATAAAAAAAAAAAATAGGAATTATCATCCGGATCTTTGCGTTTCAGTTCAGTATCAACAATTTAAGGCAAGCTTGGACATTTTGCATTGTTTTAGATAACGGATGGGGACTTGCTGATGGCAGCTTCACAATGGTAACACGCTGTCTCCCAGCAATAGGGAGCGGAGCGATGTGCACGGGACACACGTGCCCCTTGCAATCCCAAGGAGGGCCCCTGGAAGAAGAGCATTCCTGGGAGGAGAGGCAGGCAAGAAGCTTACAGATGAAGATGTGGGTTAAAAGAGCAGCAATTCGGGAGCTACGCGTACACGTACAGACTCGTGCCCATTTTAAAGTGCTTTGCAGATCATTCTGAGTGACTACAAAACAGAACTGGACGATAATTTATAGTTGCATGACGTCTTCCTTGAAGGTCCTTCCATTTTCAGCTGCAAGACAGACAATGACAACAGGAGTATTGTATTTGAGATGCAGGTTTAAAGGAGCCACTGTGGCTGGCCGTCCCATAACCAAGTGCCTGGATCAGAATGAAGGCAGCACGATGGAGCTGACGCTGTGCCCGCACCCGATGCTCTGCTGACCCGTTTCCAGCCAGCCCAGCAGCTCATCCAACAGCAGCAGCCATTCCATCACCTGCTCTTCCCATTCTGAACCCTGAGGCTGCGTACGACGGGAACCGATTTTGCTGCTACCTTCAAGTTTATTGATACCACATGAGACGACTCGGGGTCCATCCCTACCACCTGATGTAGTATTGCTGCTGCTCAGATGAACATCATGAAACACCTTGCGACTTGAAGTGTTCTGCCTTCCGTCAAGGAAAGATGTTTGCATGGAATAACCAATAATACCACGCTAAAAAAAAATGGATTTCTTTTTGTTCTGATGACATCAAAACGATTTCTGTCTCTCACACCACCTCCTCCTAACCAGAAAGAGAATTTCCTGGTACTTTCAGTGGGAGTGTTTCAATCTAAGATGCACTGACATCTTCATTCACGGAATCCTCCTGCGGCTGAACTCGGAGCAGCACGGCACACACTGACCTGCAAGGACACCTCCTACTGCTTAGAGCCACACGCCTGACTTTAAGCAAGAACATTTTCTTCTTTAATATCAGATAGTCAAACAACTTCATCTCCTGACAGATATCGGAAAACATCCCAACCGATGGCACCTGGGGCGCTGTAAATGAGAAGAGCGCACGGAAGCATTCCCCTTGTGCGTTCACCAGGACAGGAACGTGAAGGTGATCTCTGCAGACCGAAGCACCATCACTTCTCTAACCTGCCCCAGCTGCCCCCCTCTTCTGCATTCCCACACAGTGCAGTTACTCGCGTCCCGCGGAACGATCCACTGGCATAATCCAGTTATGTTATTATTGCTATTGAACCAGAAAGCCTTGCTGGGTCCCACGAACCGCACTGAGAACTCTGACACCGTGAATGATTTGCTTTTCAATTCCTGCTTAATTCTACCAAACCTGAAGAACACGTGCAGGATTGTGACCCGTGCAGGCACCTGCTATGGGTGCACGGCGCCGTACGGTGAAAGCCCCCGCGCTCCCTCGGCTGCTTACATCTGAGTGATGCCTTGTGGAAGAACAAAGAACACTTCTGCTTGCCCAGCTGCAATCAGCTCTGCAGGAACTTCAAAATAAATTAAGTGTACTCGGAAGATGTCTGCTACGCATACCTATAAAGAAATGGCTTTTAAAGCAACTGTTTTAAATATTATTGCACCTTCAAAAACAATACTACGGGGGCTTGGAAAACAAGGGGAAACAAACGTTAACTTAACATGGTAGAAGAGAAGGAACTCGAGGCAGAACGCTTCCTAAGTACCAGGTCTGGCAACACGCAAACAGAACAGAAATTCAGGAAAACCACTTCTCCCAGTTCAAAGCAGAAGACAAACCAACATGTGCTAAATGAGCTAGAAATGCTATTTACTCACTCATCTATTTTGAAATAACGGCTACAACCCGCAGCATCAGCTTCCATTTACCTGCCTACATTGTCACCAAGCTCGGGGCCGTCACGCAGTTATCACCTCGTGTCGCAGTGGGACCGAGCCCTGGACCATGTTCACAAGCACCGTGCCCTGGGCTCATGAAGGGCAAGAACCCGGGCTGGGATCTTACTGCTCACTCCACACATATGTATTTGTGAGAACAAGAAACACAGATATCGGGGAAAGATAAAAAGGCAACACACATAGAGCTCATTCACTACATTGTGTTACTCTTGACAGTTTTCATAGGCACAAATGTCTCAAGCGAGTAAGAAGGAAAACCACCAGCACAACCACAGCCACCGTGCTTCCCACACACTGCACCAGCAGCACGGACAGCCACAGAGCCAGGGCACACAGCTAGCACCGTCCTGAGATCCCAGCACTCCGAGAAAGCCATCATACATTCTTTCAGAAAGGGAATTTCTGTAGGGAATCCAGACACACATGTGCTTTGGGGAAGGATGGGACTGATTATTTTCTGAGTATTCATTTTACGTCACGCTACGAATGCTGCTGTGACATTTTCTGATGCATTGCTGCCGCAGTTTCTCTTTGCATCACAACTGAAACCAGTCAGCAGACCAGCAAGACTGAGTCGCCGACTCTGCTGCTCAGTTACCCACGCAAGAGAGAAATACGAGGGAAAGTTTAACAAGGTGACTTTCCTTCATCAGATCGGGATGCTTTGTTGCAAGGCAATAAAAGCGCCTTGCAAATTTCTTTAAGCAGCCACTAATCGTCCCAGCCCTCCCACCAGCAAGCAGCCACAAAGGAGAGCGTACAGGCAACGGACTATGGCATTTATTATTTACAGACCTTGAGATGCAGAAACAAGGCAGCCCTTTAGTTACTGTTCATAAAAAAATTATGAAGCACTGGCATTTTCTCAATGTGAAGACACAACCGGGCAGCCATCAGCAGAACCCAGTCACACGGCACACTCATACGTCTCTCACCCCAAGCACAGTAAACTTCATGTTTCTTAGTAGGCAGGAGGAAGAGAGAAAAGCTCTAGAAAGTGAAAGGGTCAGACAGACAGTGAGTGTCCTAACCACGTCCTAGGCATGTACAGTACTCGGTAAAGTTCTCTGCCTGTAACAGGATGCTACCCGAGCCCCGCTGCTGGTGAGCTTCCCGCTCCTGCTGCCCGTGGCACCGAAGTAACAAGGCCAGCAACCAAAAGGAAATGATTCCTTCCTCACTTCAACCACCACTCCACCGCGTTCCTGCAACTTTGTAGCTCCAGAAAACGCAGCGTATGGTCTCCAGCGGCAGGGTTTATCTTCAGCCAGATCAAGTTCCATCCTTGCATCGGGTCCATGAAGTCCTGCTTGTCATCAAAGCGCGGTCAAACCAAAATTGCAGCGGCAGTACATCATACCAGCAGAGTCCAGCCAGGTATCTGAGATGGGGTCATACTTCTGTACAGTGTTCAGGTAAGATGACCCTGAATGACCTCCAACTACGTAAAGGTAGTTATCAATGACAGCTGCACCCACTCCTATTGAAAAGAAAAAAAAAGAAAGTTAGCTGACCACCAAGCACAGAAGTAAGCAGTGCTTTTGCTCCTACTTGAGACCCCACTGGCACCTCCTCTTAAGGCAGAGCAGACAAGCCCACTCAGCCTCTCCCTCTTCGGCTCAGATTTAAGGAAAACGGGTGTAAATGAAAAGTCATTCCCTCTACAGATGCTAACCCTCCTCTTTACTCCACTCACACCCCATCCTAAGGCAAAGCAATACTCCTCAGGCAGGCAGCACAGAAGATACCTTATGTAGCCTCAACGTAAAATGGAAGAGTGACCACAGAACTGCTGAAATTAATTCAAAATTAATGGAAAAAAATGGAATTACTATTTCAAGTTATACCTGGTACAGCTCAGTATTAACAAAAATAGATTGGCCTTTAAACACTCATTCCTTTACAGAATTGATTCAGCCATCTTTGACCCAATTCAAAGATGAAGAACGATGCCCTGCAGACAAGTCACTGCGAGCCTAACTCACGGCAGGTTCTACCAGGTCAATCAGTGGCTTACTTCTGAAAGAACAGCCCAGCGAAGTGCTGAGGGCTCCGGGTGTCCCTACCTGTTCTGGGTTCCTTCATGGGTCGGCACACTGTCCACTGATTCTGATGGGGATCGTACCTCTCGATGCTCGACAAGTGAGACACACCGTTGTGCCCGCCCACCACAAAAATGAAGCCCAGCATGACGCCAACGCCGAAGTTTATTCGTTTATCAGCCATTGAAGCTACCGTCTCCCACGAGTTTTTGCTTGGATCGTAGCGTTCCATGCTGCAAATACAAACAAACCACTTGTGAGGCTTGGGTTTTAGTGACATTTGAATTCTGCTCCACAAAAAATCCACACCTGTGAGAGTGTGTCCAGCTGGGTCTGTCAGGAATAACGTAACACAACAACAAAGTGCTCGAGCTGATGGAAAATTCTGCAGCGTGGCTGCTTTGTACTACCCAAGGGCAGCACACGAAGCTGAAAGCAGAGCTATCACCTCAAGGGTCTTTCCACAACACGGAGCTCAAGCAGCTGGAGGTTCTCCAGAAAGCGTTGCCAGAAAGCATTTCCAAGACTCTGAGATGGCAACTGCAGCTCAGCCATCTCTTCTGATGCTCTCACAGCCCTACCATGTGTCTTCAGGTTACATCTTGAAACAAAGTACGATCTTTCCAGGCTGAGTTCAGAACAGAAGGCTCCTTCAAAGCTGACTGCTGCTTTTTGTAAACAAAAGGAAACGCGTGAAAAACGGAACCCAACGTAGATGAAGTGTGTCTATTTAGGTAACACATCAAATCAAAAATTCCTTCAGGCATCCCTGAAAATAATAGAGGCAAAAAAACCAACCACGTGGAGAGCATATCCCTCGGGAAAAGCAGTAAAGAGGTTGCTGATCGGAGCACAAAGGATAGAAGAGACCTTCAGGATAAAAGAGAAATTATCAGCACCGTTTTATTAACCACTGGATCTGTACAGATGGTCAGTCACCAAAACACTCCTTGTATGTGGGCAGCCCCACCCGCAGAGCAGCTTCAGTCGCACAAGGGAGACAGAAAAGAGAAGAGAAAATCAGAAGCACTAAAGAGTAGGAGAAAAGGGGCTGAATTATACAGCACTCAGCTTGCTTTTAACTCTAGAGCTTGTGTGAGCCTAGTGGCTGCATGGCACGCCGTATTAGTTGCATCCCTGAATAATCAATACAAACAAAACTACCCAGTAAGTAAAATTTTAAAAGGGAACTAATGAAATATCCATCAATTTGATAACTCCCCAGGAAGCGCTGGCAATTCCTCTCTGCCTGAGAGAAGATGCTGTGCAAAGAGCAGGGCCACCACAGAACTGATGTTACAGCTTTCCCCTCAAAGGTACCAACTGGAGGAAGATGTTTCCTGCTACTCCAGTGCTAAGTTTTGCATTTTCTGAAATGCAAAGCTGAGTTTCCCCTTCAAAGGCATGCATTCACCCCAAGCACTCATCTTTCATGAGCAGACTGCCCTCAGCAAGGTCTCGGTCTCCCTCCTTTTTAAACAGTCTGTGCAGCAAGGTTAGAACCACACTAAGTAATGTAACCTATTGATGTTACGTATTTCTGTAACTTAGAATACTGTTTGCCTTTGCCACGTGAAAACTACTTATTTCACTTCCCTGTTTAGGAACCAACCCTCTGCTTCACAAACCATTTTACATAAAAGCATACAAAGTGTGAGGAATCCAATTAATGACTAGTGCAATGTCGTTATACCATTCTGTAAATAATCAGTGCATCTCCTCTTATAAGCAAGATTTCGTCTTCACTCTCCACTCAGCTCCTCAGGGTTGTTGTTTATTAATTTGCTTCCCGGAGGAACATATGGCTGATTTGTTCCCACGTTTAATGAAGAATACAAGTTACTACTTTGCATAACTAAATACCCCAGACTACCCACACACAAAACAACGTGGAACAGAACAATTATAGAACATGCTGGTACCAAAAAAAAAAAAAAAACCAACCCATCTGTGAATATAAGGTGTATTGAGCACGAGAAAAATCCCATTCATTTCTAAAGAGTCTGATTTGAAACGTTAGAGCTGACCCCACGTCCTGGCACCTTGCAGCCCTGAGGTGCAGAGGGTTACCTGGCAGTGGTGCAGTGCTGCAGCTCAGCAGGCCTCTCCCAGGGGATGCACCCACTGACAGGGGAGCTGCCATGGGGCTGAGCAAACAAGCCCACAGCACTTCTCCTGTGGGACAGCCAGCCTGGGGATCCTCGGGGTCAGGCGTCCTGCACTGCCTTGCTTGGCAGGATGCATGTATGTCTTTGGCCTCTTCGTCTTCCCTTCTCAGGGATTTTTAAGAACACACACATCTTTGTGTTCTAGCTCAGAGAAGTTCAAACGCAGATTTCCCAGCTGAATTGCTAGACTGATGCTACAGAAGGATTAATGAGGCCCACTGTGGATTAACACCGATTTATCTCAGAATATTTTAACTGGTTGCTGAATACAAGCTTAGAAGTGCATTTTGCTGATTTCCAGCTTATGGCATCAAGCTACAGACATGAGAAGCACATACCTGTTCATATGGGCAGGACCATAGCCACCAATGGCATATATCATTCCATCTAAGACAGCTGCAGCAAAGCAACTTCTCGTTTTGTTCATTGGGGCCACTAGCTGCCACTCCTTAACTTTAGGAATGTATTTCTCTACAGTTCGTAAATACGACTGCCCATCGTAGCCCCCGAGGGCATAGAGCTCTCCTGCCAGAACCACCACTCCCAGCGTGCTCCGGCTCTCAAACATCCTCTCCAGAGACGTCCAAGTGTTCGTGTCGGGGTCCCAGCACTCCACCGAGTTCTCGTGCTTCCGGTAGCTGATGCCTTGACACACGTGAGTTGCGATCCCTCCTACAACATAGATTTTCTGGTCTAGGACACATATTCCAAATTCATAGCGGGGAATGCTAAGAGGTGCCAGGCCTATCCAGGAATCGTTCTGGGGAAAATACATTTCAACACTGAAACAGAGAAAAAGAAAGACGGCGTGAGCAAACCTAACTTTATGAAGCCCTGCTGTGTGTAAACGAGCAACAAGGAAGGCAGTCTTAAGTGCACACATCATAGTTCTCATCCCACGTCAGCTGTTCCTTCCAAGGACCTGGACATAAGTTAAACCAAAGAGCAAAAGCCCAGAGCTATGCAGTGACACGGTGGGAAGTCAGGGCACCAAGTCCGAGAGCTGAAAAAATGGATTTTGAAAGTACAAAACAGACTGAGGAGAAGGCATAAAGCATCACAGACAACGTGAGGGCAGACAGCAGAGCGCTGGTGCAGCTCTCAGAGGTAGGCTGCGTTAAGGTGAGCTGAAAAACACAAACTGAAGAGTTTGGAGGGTAAACTGAAAACAGCCAACCAACCAGAAATGAAACACTCAGCCACTCAGAACGGCCACGGAGACAGAAGAGACAAGAAAGGCAAGAGGTACACACACAGCTATGCACACACATTTAGAAAGTACAGTTTGCAGGCTTGTAAACATACAGCACACGTAAAGGGTGCAATTCAAACAAAATGTTCAAGTACAACAAACTGACTTGAAAGAAGTTCTCAAAATATTGTATAGTTGCATTTTCTTTTACTTACGCCCTGTTTTAACATATGGGAACTCCAAGCTATCGCATATATTTATCTACATCAAAAGTTTAAAAAAAGACCACGAGAAAGTGAAGCCACTGGAGAGGTGAAAACCACTAAGAACACAGAAGCAAGGACAGACTGACAGCACACCGGCCCTTCACTGCAGTAGCCCAGGTAGGAAAGAGCAGCACTAAACGCATTCTAGGTAGCTCTGTTAGCAGTAGCTAATTGGGAGCAAAAAGAAAAAACAACAACATGATAATAATTAAAAAAAAAATAAGCCTTCTTGCAGGTAGAAACAAAAGCAAAAACAGTATTGTGGCAGTAGGGTTTCCTACTTCCAATTTCAGCTGTAGGAAAATCAGGTATGTAAATTATTAGGAAAGACTTTTAGCTGGTGTATGACTTTTCTGGGGCCAAGAAAAGCTATTTAAGTACCACTGGAAGTATCAGTTTATGGGAGACAAATCTGAACAATAAATTAACAAATGAAAGGAGTTCTTGCATGCACTAACAGTTCAAATAGTAAAGAGCACTTTTGTTTAAAAACAACAACAAAGTATTCTAAATCACATCGGTATGCAACATTGTTAAAACCGGTTAAGAATCTGTGGAACAAGCAGAGCTGCTGTGTATCAGAGGACACATCCCCTTAACCAAACAGATCTGGCATTCACCACTCCCCCCACCCTTAACTCCTTACAAACAGAACCCTAACGATCCCCAGTCCCAATGGCCCCATTCCCAGTTCGCTGCTGACATGCACTGATCAGGAAAGCAAACTGTAAATAACCCTGACAACATCCCTAACTGCTCTCCGGTGTGTGTCCATAAGTACTAGCATGAAACTGTTGCAAAAAAGAGTATCTCAGAGTAAAACATCCCAGAATCCAGCTGCAGAGCCAGCACAGGGAGCCTGCCTCCACATGGGAAACACTAACTCACTGATAGAGGCAAGTTCAGCATCACAGCAGCATATGTACAAGTACACATACACACAGAAACACTCAGAGTGGAGCTACCACTTCTGGAAATGTTAATACAATGTTGAAAGAAAGCCCAGGCACACCGGTATGGGCAAGAAAGCTGTTTCTGTTACATTCCCCTTGCTCCTGTGACGAGCTTCAGCGTGGCAACAAACTGCTCATCTGAAGAAGATGCTTAATTTGAGAACTGGGTAAAAAAAAACAGCTCAGTAGCAGAGACTAAAGGCATGATCGCATGCATTGTAATTGAGAACTTAGCACTGCTAGGAACCTTAGCTTTTCCTCTGATTAAGTTAGTTTCTATTCCAAGGGCTCCTGAGTTAGAAGTAGCGCACAAACTGAAAATAGCTACCTTCATTAACCAAATTTGGAGGGAAAAAGATTTTATAACTGTTTGTATTGGTACAAACAAAGCCTCCTAACTGTGAGGACCGTGCACAAAAACCAAGAGGCACGTTGAACTCACTGCTCGGCCTCACTCCAAGAAATTCCACTTACAAGGAGAGCAGTAAGCACATCTCCGCCAAGCACAGCTCCTCAATGCTTCTCTAAATCCTGACCCAGGGTGACAAAAAACATGCACGAACATCACACCGCTGCACTGCTGCAGCAGCTCTGCTATTACCTTTCTAAACACGCAAACAGCCCGGCCTTCCCTCCTACAGCACACAGAACTTTAGGAGCACAGCGAGGTCGTGTCATCAGCATGGTCTGGTGGGAAAGTCTGTGTTCGGGCATGAAGTGATATTTTAGAGCCTCGTTTAGAAGATGTTTGCAGGTGTGGTCATCACGAATGAGATGGTTTGCTTCGTACAGCCTTGTAAGAAACTTCACGCTCAGCAGCGGCAGTCGGACGCAGTGCAGCAGCTGTGCTAAGTACTTCTGTCGCTCCTGGACGTCGTATTTGATCCAGGACTCCAGTGCATAAAAAACCGTTTCTTCCGTCACAACATTCAAGCAGTCATTGGAAACGATCTCATCCAATTCAGAATGCGTAAGCTCAAAGAATTCTTCAGTCTGACAGACATCTTCAAAGTTTTGACAAATGTACTTGTTCGCAGCCAAGTATAGGTCGTGGCAGCCGTAGGTCTCTGCAAAACGAGAAATCCCGATGCAGTTGCCAGGATCAAGCTGGCTCTCCAGGAAGGCGCAGCACTCCTTCACCACCAGCTTGATTTGGAGAAGATTTGCAGCTGGAAGAAGCGACTCCACAGTGTCCTGTGAGATGAACACGGTTCCTGTGTAGGCGTACTCCACGATGGCCTGCAGGGCTGCTTCGTCCACGCACTGGAACTCTACCTCGGAATTTTCCTTCTCAGAAAGGTTCCCGGTGAACATGGCTTTGAAGTACGGACTGATGCTGGCGAGCACCACTTTGTGGGCATGGATCTTAACATCGCCAACTCTGAGGACAATGTCACACAGCTCGTGATGCTGGCGAAGGAGGTTCAAGCCTTGCAGAAGCTGCTCAGAATGCAAGTGGGTTAGGTTGGCAAGCATGTAGGTTGGAGACGACTGGTCCATCTGTGACAAACAGAATTTTTGAGGCATTACTCAGGGTTTCGTTTTCAGCTGTTTTATTACTCATATTACATAGACATGCCACGTGTAACATTTAAAAATCATTTTTCCATTTATGTTTTTATCTAAATTAGTGTATTACCTTCCAAATTACTTCTCAAGGCCTCGTGCTCTATGCTTTTAGATACACGTTAAATCCAGGACATTCAAGTATTTATTAACAGCGGACGTCACATTAATCTTTTATTGAAAAATACACAAGCATTTTTTCCTTCTGAAATAAAATGCATACTTCAGAAACTATGAAAGAGTTCTACATCACATGTTCAAGAGAACTGCATAGAGATCAGAATAAAAATAGAGAGCCCCGGGGCTGTGCACCTGGAGGAGAGAAGGCTGAGGGGCTCTGAGCAGTGCTGAGTGATATCTGCAGGGTGAGGGCAGGAGGATGGGGCCGGGCTCTGTTCCGTGGTGTGCAGTGCCAGGACAAGGGGCACCAGGCACAGCCTGGAGCCCAGGCAGTTCTGTATGGACACGAGGAAGAACTTTTGTGTGTGAGGGTGGCAGAGCCCTGGCACAGCTACCCCAACTGGTAAGGGAGGCTCCTAATCAGGAGATATTCAAACCCGCCTGCTTGCTTTGTGTGCAGCTGCTGGAGGGGGATTGGACTGGTGGAGCTCCAGAGGTCACTTCCAACCCCTATGGTTCTGTGAAATAAAGAACTGGCTTATTTGAGACAAAGTTAAAACCTCCTAAGCTAGCTTGTGCTAGCCTGCACATGCCTTCCCTGCTACGTCTCACCCCAAGCAGCGCTGCATAAGGCCCCAGCACTCAGGAGGCACGCAGCCCCACAGCCCCTGCTCTGCACAGATCGTTAACAGGCCCTCCCATGGTGCAAAACAGAGAAAAGGACCCACACAGCCTAGGGGACACTGGACTGCAGGAGAGGGTGTGCTGGAGCAGGGCCTACTACACTCTGAGTGGGCAGGGGAACACAGCAGAAGGGGGACCCTCACCCCACCTCATGGGGGACTTTGCTGCAACAAGAGCTCCCCAGCAGGCACACTGCTGTCCTGCTGAGATTGGGTCAGGGTGCCCAGTGCCAGCAAAAGTGTGTCCAAAGAAGGGTAACAAAGCTGTGGAGGGTCTTTAGCACAGGTCTTGTGAGGAGTGGCTGAGGGATGCAGAGAAGAGGAGGCTCAGGGGAGACCTCATCACTCTCTACAACTCTCTGAAAGGAGGCAGTGGTGAGGTGAGAGTCAGCCTCTGCTCCTGGGTAACAGTAATAGGATGAGAGGTGATGGCCTCACGTTGCACCAGGAGATGTTCAGATTGGATATTAGGAAACATTTCTTCTCTGAAAGAGCAGTGATGCACTGGCACAGGCTGCCCAGTAGCGGTGAGGACACTGTTCCCAAAGGTATCCAAGAACCGTGGAGATGTGGCACTGAGGGACACGGTCAGTGGGCATGGTGAGGTGGGGTTGGACTTGGATCTTGGAGGTCTCTTCCAAGCTCAAAGATTCTATGATTCTAAGAAGTGGAACAGGGCGAGGTGCCCCACAGCCGAGCCCACACAGCTCCTGGGGAGGTGGGGGGGAGCACAGAGCACCCTGGGCTCTGGCACTGCCTCCATCTCCCCCCAGGCCGCTCTCACTTCCTGCAGCACAGGGAGGGTAGAGAGAAAGAAGCTGCACCCACAGCTCACACAACCCCCGAGCACTTGTTCCCCAAAGTTTTCCTTTCCGTTGTGACACCTGACAGCACCACGATACCAGCTCTAATTTCAGCTTCATTAACATTCTAGGGCTGCTGCCCACCACTGAGAGCTGCAGGAGCTCTTCAGTTCTTACTCAGTGAATTGTTACAATGGCGAGAGGGTGGAGGGTGTCAATATATCAAGATCCAGGACTGCCAGGGAACATCACCATTGTTCTGCGGGGAACACCACCGCCATCCAGTTTCTGAACTGAAAAGCTGATTTAATTGATTTAATTTTTGATTCACTAGATGACTACACAAGCTTCCAAAGTGCGCTTCTTCCATCTCATTATTAAGAAGTTCATCATTTCCATAGCTCCTTAACTGGCACCTAATTTGCAATGAGCCCGCTTATGAAGTGCTTCATGTAAAAGAATAAAATTAGCTGTCAGCATTTCAATACAGAACATAATAACAGTGCTGACAAAGCGAAGGCTGCAAGGCAGAGACAGGAGAGCTGTGCCCTGCTCAGGGATGTAAGCGCACTCAGTCCTCTCTTATCAGGAATCTTTGCTGGGAAGAACAAACAGAGTCATCAGTAAGGCTGGAAAAGAGCTCTGCAGTCATCTGCCCACCCATCAAACACACGTCTAAAACAAAGTCTTCTGGGGATACCTGCAAAAAGTGATGTTCCTTATAACAGTATTCTCTACGTAGCAGCTTTTTTGCACCACAGCTTTTCCCGAAAGCTGCCCAGCAGCAGCAGATGCCCTTTTGAGTCCATGCTCAGCTCGTGACTCGCTTATACATGAACATGGAAACGCTGCCAGGCACGGTGACAGCACGTGGAAAGAAGACGGAGCTTACAGCTCAGCGCGGGAGCCGTGAGGGCGTTACTTACAACCTCGGAAACCGTTTCCGCAGGAACGAAGCTCGCTGCCCGCCGCGGTGCCCGGCGCCACACGGCCGCACTGGAACAGCGGGCCGGCCTTGCAGCCCGCAAGGCAGCACTGACGGCGCCGGCTGACACGAAGGCGCTAACGAGGGCCCGTGCGGCCCCCAGGTCAGGCCGGGATGCGAGAGGCTCCGGCCGGGCCCGACGCCGGCAGCCGCCCCCACCAGAGCGCCCCGAGCCCGGCTCCGAGCCCGGCTCCGGCCCCGGCTTCCGCCCCAGCCCCCAGCTCCGAGCCCAGCCCCGGCCGTCTCGGCGCTCACCTGCGGGCGCGGTGCGCGGGCCGCGGCCTCGCTCCCTCTGGCACAGCGGTGCCCGGCGGCCGCACGCGTCACTTCCGGGCGCCGCCGCCCCACACAGCGCACAGCACGCACAGCGCCCCGGGCCGGGCGGTGCCACCACGCGGGGCCAGGGGGGTGTCGGGGGAGGGGCCGCGGCGGGGCGCCGTGGCAGCACCGTGTCCCCACACGTCGCGGTGCGGTTTCCGCGGCACCGTCTGTCTGCGAACGAAGGCTCCGGGGCGGGCCCCCGAGCTTCTCTTCGTTTTCCCCTCCGCGGCGGCGGCGAAGAGGAGCGCTCTCCCCCCGCGGCGAGAGGACGCGGTCGGTTCCGCGCATGCGCACGGCGGGCCGCCCCCCTGGCGACGGCGGTGTTGTGGTGCGCGGCGTTGCCGGGGGCGGTTCCGTTCCCGCCGCCCATGGCCGCGGCCCTGGGCCCGGCCCCGCCGCCGCCGCCCGCTCGCGCCATGGAGCGGCCGCCGGGCCCCGAGCTCGGGGCGGCGGGGGACGGACCCGAGCGCCCACGTGGGAGGCGGCGCGGAGGCCCGCTGCCCGGCGAGCCGGCTCGCAGCCTGGCCTGGCAGCCGGGCGGCCCCGAGGAGCCGGAGGGCGGCGGAGGCCCCGCGGAGCGGCCGGGCCTCGGACTGCTCCCGGCCGAGCTGCGCGGCCGGCTGCTGGACCAGGAGGACTACCGCAGCCGCACGCGGGCGGTGGAGGAGCTGCAGCGGGTGCTGGGGGCCCTCAGTCCGGCCGCGGTGGCCTCGGCTCCCTCCCCCGCGCTGCTCGGGCTGCTGGGGCTGCTTTGCGCTCTGCTGGACGACGCCAACTTCGCGGTGGTGCTGGGCGCTCTGGAGGCCGCTCAGCTGCTGGCCCTGCGCCTGGGCGGCCGGCTGCGCGCCTTCCTGGGCCCGCTGGTGGCGGCCGTCGCCAAGGGGCTGGGGGACCCGCGGGCGGCACTGCGGCAGCGCTGCCACCGCCTGCTGCTGCGGCTGATGGAGGCGGCGGGGCCGCGGCGCGTGCTGGGCCTGCTGCTGCGGAGGGAGCACCTGCGGCACCGCAACGCCCGCGTGAGGGAGGAGGTGATCGCCGCCTGCATCGCCGCGCTGCTCACTTACCCCAGCCGGGAGCTGGATCTGGGCCAGCTGGCCTTCGGCCTTGCCCCGGCGTTGGTGGACGGCAAGCGAAGAGTGCGGCACGCCGCCTTGGAGGCGTTCGCCTTGTTGGCGTCGGCCATGGGCCCCGGGAAGAGCGGCCTTCTCTTCGAGGCAGTGGACGCTGTGGAACTGGAGGACAACGGGGACGGAGTGATGCATGCGGTGCAGGCCAGGCTGGCCAGGAAGATCCTGCCCCGGCTGGGGGAGCACGGCTTGGTGGAGTACGCGGTGCCCTTGCCTTCGTGCGGCCAGGGCTGCGGGGTGCCGCGCGGGGCAGACACCGAGTGGCTGCTGGCGGGCAGCAGGACGCAGAGCGCGCAGAGCTGCGGGTCCCACCTCGGGGACGCTGTGCAGAACTCTGGCTCACCCGGCGTGACCACACGAAGAGTCCTGAGCGCGGGGAAGGGGAAGAACAAGCTGCCCTGGGAAGCTGAGCGCGGTGGAGACGGGGAAGGTGGAACGGGAGACGTGGTGCCTTTCGCAAAGGGTGTGGAGCAGGTATGTGCTTCTGGCCCACTGGGCTGCTTTTCTGAAGGAGATATTCCATAAGAGGATAAGAAAGTTTCCAAAGGTTTGCAAAATGGCAGATGTTTCTGAAGTACAGCTCATACCGCTGATGTGCACACAAAGTTCTCTGTAGATAAATGCATTGACTTAGGAGATGCAATCTGAGTGTTCCAAATGTCAGATTTAACACCAGGAGAAAACAGGCAACTTAGCGTGCATAGGTAATCTTACTGCTGAAATGAGCTGTGCTCCACCGGGTGCTTCCAATATCCTGCCCTGGTGACCTGTGGTTGTGGCTGGCAGAAGCCTAGGGAACTTCTGTTTGTGCGCCTGAGAACACCTGATGGACTGCTAAATACTGGGGCTGTTTGGAAGAAAGCTGCCAAATGGCTTCAGTTTAGGCTTTGAAGGCAGAGCTCTGGCACGTGGCTGAAGTCTGTGCTTTTGGGTAGTGCACCTGTAATGAAGTTTGTGGGTTGCCATGTGTATGTGTGGCCCATGTTCTTCACATTCCTCATAGTGATTCGACCAGGAAAAAATGTAGGTTAGGCTGAAATAGTGATTCTGCTTGCTTGATTGTAATTTTAGTGACCATATTGGCATCTGCAAATGGAAGGAACCCTTGAAAAATTGTTCAGATCCCTTTTACTTTTGCAGCAGTTCTGTGTGTGACATCCCATTTTGGTACCACGACACCCAGAGTGTGTGCTGGACGGGTTTAATGCAGCATTACTCGATCCCCAGTGAATGATGAACAAGGCTACTTTGTGAAGGCTGGGTTTTAATAGAGTCCTTTAAAAAGGAATGTGAGCTAACAGCATTGCACTGTAAAAGTCTGGAGGAAGTCTGTGTGTATACTTGTATATACACGTACACAAAACTTGTGGCTGCAGCTTGCAGTGGTAGAGGGCTCCTGCCCGAGCTCACGGCTGGGCCCTGGGGATGTATTCTAAAATGCATTTAGGAATGGAGTGGACTGAAATGTAACCTGGGGAAGCGGCTGCATCTTTGTGGCTGCAAGTGGGGGTGCTGAGGTACTCCTTTTAGTAGGCGACATCCTTGGCACCGCTACAAGAAAGCCTTTTACACTGTGTATTTGTATAGGTGTAGTGTGGATGTTGTGGATGCAAATGCCATCTCCCAGCACTGGGATGAGAACCAATCTCGGTGCCAGGGATTGGAGCTTGAGGGGCGTGTGTGGGGTGGGGGTTGTCACACAGCTCTCCAAGGTGGGCGATCCCAGACGCTGCGGGGTGGGAGAGGTCGATTGCCTCCTCCACAAAGTGCCTACTGGGAGAAAACAGAACGATCTGCAGATCTATTTCCTTCCTCTGGCAACCGCTTGGCACAAACTTGTCTGTGTGCCCGCAATTATAATTTGTCTTCTTCCCTCCTTGGCGGCTTCTTCAGTTCCTGCAAGTACTTCAGCATAAAATTACCACTTTCCTTTTGGAATCATCTCTATTTTTATGTCCTTGCGTCTAATGCCAAGTATATTTGTGCCATCTATTTTTGCAGAATTAGACCTGAATGGGCTTCAGCCTTTCTTTGGTAAATGCATTATTTTGAGCAGGGGACTCGAGCTGTGAAGTTAGCCACTCTCGCTTTGCTTTCACTGCTGTAGTGTACTGTAGGTGGCAACAAAAATACTTCTGCAGGGAGAAAATGCTGTTTGTCATGTACTGTGTTTATTGCTTTTTAGTAAGAACTAATTTTTTTGCATCCAATGACTTTTTCTAAGTCATCCTGCACCTCCTGCAGATGTTCTTTGTTCATGTCTCTGCCCTCTGCTTTCTGACTTGTTCTGTTTGCTTCTCACTTCCATTTTGTTTTATTAAGTGTTTAAGTTGGTAGAAAGCTGATCGCTAACGTTGAGGTGTCAAAATTGGAAGATTTCATCTGTTGTACTCTGCAAGAGGAGATATGTTAGCGGCCCTTGTGCACTCTTACTTGCAAGATGCCTGAATAAATAACCTCCAGTTAACCAGCATTCATTTTCCATTGAAGTGTAACTCCTCTCCACATAGCTTTGTGCTTACGTGCAGGTAAGTGCTGGCCAGAATGGCATTTAATGTTATGTTTGATAGAATTTGGAAGTTGTTACTTTTGACTTGGACCCAGGTGAGCACTCTACCAAAACTATGCCATCGTGACCGGCTTGCTTTGGCAGTGATTCCCTTGGCATAAAAAATGTCAAAAGTCTTGTTCCCATAGGTTAGGAGCAACAACCGAAGAAGGAACGCAATTCAGCCGCAAATATTTTGTGTTCAGTTTGGTCTGCCTGAAAATGCCAGCTGTCCTTTGCCAGCAGATAGAAGTGCTACCTGCAGACTTAAGGTTTTACAGTTACTCTTCTGCTGGCAGCTGGGTGCTGTGATGTTACAAATGTAACATAGTGTTACATGTTAAGTGATGTGATGTTACTGTGTTCAGCTTGGGGAACTTCAATGTGGGAAGGACATGGAGGTGCTGGAGCAGGTCCAAAGAAGGGCAGCAAGGCTGGGGAAGGGCTTGGAGAATATGCCCTGTGAGGAGAGACTGAGGGAACTGGGGCTGTTTAGTCTGGGGAAGAGGAGGCTGAGGGGAGACCTCATTGCTCTCTTCAAATACCTGAAAGGTGATTGCAGTGAGAGCGGGGCTGGTCTCTTCTCACCAGTGACAGGTGACAGGACAAGGGGAAATGGCCTCAAGTTGTGCCAGGGGAGGTTTAGGTTGGAGATCAGGAAAAACTTCATTACAGAAAGGGTTGTTAAGCACTGGAACAGGCTCCCCAGGAGGTGGTGGAGTCACCATCCCTGAATGTGTTTAAAACCCGTTTGGATGTGGTGCTTGGGGACATGATTTAGTGGTTGGACTGGATGATCTTGAAGGTCTTTTCCAACCCGAGCAATTCTATGATTCTAAATTTGCTGGGGATGCAGCTGCCTGCCTGCAAAGCTCTTGCAAGACACCCTGAGACAGTGGAAGTTGGAGCTGGCACAAGGAGTCCCTTGGCTCCTGTGTGCAGTCGGGTGCCTGTACTGAGTCGCGCATCTCACCACTAGCACTTGTTGCAGTGCTGCTGGCAGCATCTACCTGTCACTGGGAAATAGTGGTGGCACTCAAGTTTTGAAATTCTAACGATGCCTTTGTAGCTTGCTATCTGTGAAGACAAGGTCTGGCTGTAGGGGTGCTCCTGTGAAAGACAGAACAGGATTTGGTGTGTCGCTGCCACGGCTTTCCCTCCGTGTGGGGAAAAGCAAAAGCCCTGCTAAGGAAGGAAGGATGTCGGGGAGGCTTTTCGTTAGAAGGTAAACCAAATGCTGTTGATCATCAGGTGTAACGGGGAATAATAGAAGGGGGGTTCATTTTGGTTACCTATGCAGCAATTGCTTAAGCAGCCCTGTCGTCAGTAGAGAAAGTGCAACCTTGGAGTCTGGAGGGCTGCCTTTATGGCCAGCAACTTCATTTAGGATCAGATGAACTGTTTGCAAGACTTCTTTGAGTCCCATTGGCTGACCTCTATTTACTGTAATGGAAGCTTAAACAACACAGTGGTTCAATTACTGAGATTTTTATCTGTTCACCGTGGGTTGATGTCTTTGTTTCCCTGCCTTCACCTCCTCCTCGTTTATCAATCTTGCTGTTAAATGTGTCTGAATAGGGCAGGGGGCCATCTCTTTATCTGCCTTTCTGATTTGCAGTGCAGTATTTGCTGGCTTCTTGGTGGTGCTTGTTTGGTTGCATGCATGCCACAAAATTACGTTCATCCCATGGCACGCAGACATCTTCAATGCAAGCAGGTGAGCTGTGTTCTCACTTAAGACATACAGGGACTATTGAACTTGGGCAGTGTTTCTTGTACTTGAAGACATTCCTTGTTAACGGGAAGAGATTGCCATAAAGTGCTTAAATGAAGCCCTTTACCTTGGGGCATTTAATGGCCCAAGAGTGAGGAGAAAGAAAGGCAGCCCTGTATCTCTTCACAGCTGTCTGCTTCTAGTAAGATATATCATGCATGACATTTGCATAGCTGACTTGTTTGTGTAAATGTGAAAAAAATTAATTATTAATTCAAACATTCCTTTGAGATGAGTTTGTTTAAAAATTAACTTTCGGAGTCATTCTGTGGCTGAAAGGATGCATGAAATTAGTCTTCACAATTGTTCTTTTTTTTTTTTTTACTGGTATTTGTAGGGTCATGTTGCACAGCGATGGTCCAAGGCCACGTCTAGACTGTGCTGATCAGATAAGGTGCAAGGTTAGCCTGCGGGTTAATGGGTGCTGGCAGCGTGGGGAAGATAAAGCACGCTGCCTCCAGGGCTTTGCTGCCTGCCAGGGATGTTAAATTGCTTTGCTGATGGAGCACCGCCCTGTAACCTCGGATGTGCTTTGAAACCAAGTCTGTGTGGTACCCATCTGTAAACCCAGAGCTGTTGGTGATGCTCAGGGGATTCACATGGACAGTGTGACTGCGGGCTGCTGCCAACACGGCCCCACGTGTTGAACAGAATGGCAGCAGCCAGTGGCTAGCAGCTGGGCTCTGCTTTGCCCTGGGTGTGCTAACGGAGCGTGGAACTCCCGGGAAAACAGCACGCAGCTGTTAGAAAAGCATTAAGTAAAACACTGATGCCAGTCTTGTTTAATCCATAGCTCTTGTTATTTCTGACAGCGAGTATCCTGTGGTTCAATTGCCTGATTTCACACCTCAGTGCTTTGTGTGTCAGAACGTAAGGTTTACCGCTCAATAGCTGCTCACAGAACCCCAGCTTCCCTTTTCTCCTTCTGTGAGCAATGCCTGGGTTCATCAGATGAAGCACAGTTATGTGTGTTTCTCATTGGCAGCTGCACACGCCTGCCTGAACCGCAGCAGTGAGTGTGCCCCATAGCACCGTGCTGCAGGCAGCTGCCCAGGCCTTGCTGTGCACGGAGGCAGTTGCTCTCACCCCACTGCCTCACTGCGTTAATGGGGCTGTGCCTGCTGGGATTTTGGAGCCTTGGAGCAGCACCACTGAAGCACTTTTGTTTGCTAGATTTAGGAGATACTTGGCAAAACGGGTTGGTAATCAAGTGCGTAATCCCGTGAATTATTTTCTTTTGAACTTCATAGAATCATAGAACCATAGAATGGCCTGGGTTGAAAAGAACCTCAAACATCATCCAGTTTCAACCCCCCTGCTGAGCGCAGGGTCACCAACCACCAGCCCAGGCTGCCCAGAGCCACGTCCTGGCCTGGAATGCCTCCAGGGACGGGGCATCCACAACCTCCCTGGGCAACCTGTTCCAGTGCATCACCACCCTCTGAGTGAAAAGCTTCCTCCTAATAGCCAACCTAAACCTCCCCTGCCTCAGTTTAAAACCATTCCCCCTTGTCCTATCGCTATCCACCCTCGTGAATAATTGTTCCCCCTCCTGTTTATACGCTCCCTTCAAGTACTGGAAACTTCAACTTCAGTCCTGCTCATTTCTAACCCTGTGCAGGCAGAGCTGGCCTTGTAATGTGCAGTGTTACCTGTAAATTCAATGGAGAAAGAGTCTGAATCTGCTGAAGTCAGTACTCTTTTTCTGCAAACACCGATGTGTTAATGTCTGCTCCAGTTCCTTAGGAGAGAGTAAACAATTCCCATCTGAATGAAACCAGACCCTGTTCCAAAGGAAACACTGATGCTCTTTTTTGTGGGATTTGACATGCTCCATCGATCCTTTGGGTGCTGGCTTTAAGTAATTGAAGTTAACCTGCTGTAACCAAACGTGTTCCGTTCCCAACTAGTTTCCCAGCTTGTCCTGCCGCTCCTGAGAGGTCACGTGAATGAGCTGAAGAGCACTGCCCTGGCAATGAATTCCCCTGCTCCCTTTTTAACTTTAATCTTTTATAACTCCCATTTAAGCAAACTTTCCGAACAGAAATGCTCATTGCAATTTGGGGCACAAAAGCACTTTTCAATAAAACCAAATGCTTTTGTCCTCCCGAGGGCGCAGCAGAAGCTGGCGTGTGCTGGCAGCTCCCTGTTGATGCTGGTATCCAGCTGTCCCTGTGACACTTTGAGCTGAGGGTGCTGCCTGGAATGCACAGCGTGCCTGGGGGTGCCGTTGGGTAAAAGCTACCTTCCACTTTTCCCCTACAAAACATACATGCTGCGGGTCACTGCACCCGCTGCTGGAAGCAATGCCCTGGGCTGCAGCAGCAACAGCATTGGAACGCTCTACTGAAGTTTTAAAGCACGTTGTGCACTGCACTTGAGCTATTTTCACATAACTTCACGGTTTGACAGTATGCGTGGGATTCCTTTTTTGGGGTGTCGGTCCCTGGGAGATGAGCCGTGGTTTTTCAAGGGAGCTGGGAGAGTATTTTAGGGAAGTGCCATTATATACTTGTGCCATGCTCAATCCTTTCCCCAGGGGGATGTTGCTGGTGGCTGCTGGCCTGACCCAGTGCAGCTGCTGTGCTGGCAGGGGCTGTGGCAGCAGCGTGCCCCTGGGCTGGTCACCAACTTCTGCTGCACGGCTGCAAAGGCTCTGCTGCGCTGGGAATGGAATCAGAATGAAAGCTCAGAGAGTTCCCTTCACCAGGACCTGTCACCTGACCTACTGCACCTATGTCCAGGCTGACAGATTAAAATGCTGTTCTCTAACGGCCTGTCAGCAGAAGTGGGAATTGGACTTGATGATCTTGGAGTTCTTTTCGAACACGAGTGATTCTGTGCTTCTGTGGGTGCTGAGCTCTGTTCTGCCCTCACCTGTAACAGCCTGAAGCAGATTGCTCAGCACACTTGGCCGCTGCCTCTCATTTTAAAGTAAAACCAGCTTCCTTTGGGACACCTGATGTCACCATCGTGGTGATCGAAGTCCTTGTCCTCAGTGCGCATCTTGCCGCCAGAATTTGTTTCTTTTTCTTCCCAAAGCTTCATGTTCCCTGCTTTGGTCTTACTAAAGCATCTCATGCCTGCTGGCCTCCTCCTGCAGTCCCCTGTTAAGAAGGGGATCCGGACTGATCTCCTTGTATCTCAGCTCCTTAAGTTCTCCCTTGTTGCCAGCTTTCAACCAAGCTTTTAGGCAACTAACCGTTTTAAGCGAGGATCTGATCTCTAAAGCCCAATTAAAAAGTGCAGTCCTGTACTGAAACTGTCTATCAGGGAGGAAGATTTGATACCAAGTTTTCAGCTTTTGAGCATTGCAGTGGCTTTGCTTAGCAAGTTTCAGATGAGATTTTGAGTTGCAGCCGGGCAGCAGCCCTGTGTGAGCAGCCCAGCTCCCGGGTGGGGGTGCAGTCAGATGGCTGCTTTGCTCTGTACCTCTTGCCAGCGGGGATGTGTGTGAGTTCCTGTGCTCCTTTTAAGGGAGGAGCGTGGCGACAGGGAGCAGAGTTAGAGCTGAGGAACGTAAAAGCATGAGTTTCTTTTTCCAAGAGGAGTCTCGTCGCGGGGCTTGGAGATTTCGTTTCTTTTGGCTTCTGTATGTCTCTTGCACTGGGAATCTCCTGTCCCTTGCAGGGACCTGGATGCTGCTTTCCATTGCTGAGCGTATCGTTCCACGCTGTCCTGCAGCTGGCTCTCATTGCAGGGTGCTGACAGTGCTGTGCACAGCTTTTGGACTCCACCCAAAGCAGGCTGTTCTCGCAGCTCAAATAGCCATTGCCTATGTAAAGATGTGCAAGCCTTAATGTACATAAATCAGAACATTAATGTTTAATTCTTAAAAATGATGAGTAGCACAGCTTTTCGTTCCCGTTTTTTCTTGACCGTGCGGCGTCAGCCTGTGGGAGGGAGAATGGGAAACGCACAGCTGCTTTCCCCTCCTTAGAATTCCTCAAGTATTGGCAAAGTGTGGGAGTAGCTGGGCAGGTAAGCTGTGGGTCAGAATGCTTTGCAGCTGCAACTCCACTGCTTGTGGTTAGCAGAGGAGCTCCCAGCAGTGCGTTGGCAGGGGAGGGGGGCACGGTGGGGGCTCATGGGCAGTGTGCAGCACTGAGAGAGCGCTCTGTTCACGTGCACCTTTGTTTCCTTGTGTTCCTTTCTCCTGCAGCTCTCTTCACCTGGTGATTTCCTCCATTCTCCAAAGCTACAGCCCTCTCAAGGAGTGCCAGGCAGCGATGAGATATTTTTCAGTAGAAGAAGACCATCGAGGAATTTATTTCAGAATAGCATAGATTTTAATTCAGAGCATTCTCCTCTTTGTGCTGGTGAGTACTAACGTGGGTCCGTGTCTGATCTGCCATTTGCAAAGCAGGTTTATATCGACCTGAACAGAAATGTATAGCTTCCCATGTGTGGCTTATCACCTGCAGCTGCTTGTTTTGCTCTGGATTGTCACCCACAGTGAAGAGCTGCATAACAGGCACAGGGCGATGCCTGCAGCCCCTTTTGCTCTGGGCAATTACACCATCTCAGCACCTACCTGTTCTCCAGCCCAGCTGTATGCACACAGATGTCCACCAGATTTGATAGCTCCAGCAGAGCTTATGGGTCTGCTTTTTTTGCAAATAGTGCCATGTTATTTCACAGTAAGATCAAACAGGAATAGTGAGCAGATATACTGAACAGGTGGGCTTGGGAGGTCCCTGAGATACAGAGCTCCCTGCTGCTTCTCTAAAGGGAGGAAGAAGAAGTGCCCTGCAGAATGGCAGCGGAGTCATTCAGCCAGAGCTTCCTTACACTGTGAAATACAGTTTGAATTGCAGATGAAGAAGGCAATTAAAAGGAGACAGAATTTTCCTGACTCCTGAGCAGGAATACGTGGTTGGCTAGAACAGCACTTACCAAGAATCAGGTGATAGTGACTGCAGGATATGAAACACTAAACCACAAACTGGACACCGTGTTGGGGAGGTCATATTTACGTGTGTTGGGCTCTTCAGAAGTCTGGATCAGTTCACATCTCATCTAGATTTGTGTGTTGTCTCTTTTTTTTTTAACTTGTATGAACAGCTAGGGTAGCAAGCTGTCTAAAGAGGGAGCTTTATGAATTGTTTTAAAGGATGAAAAATGTCATGGTTTTGAAAACCAGCTCTGTGAAAGATTTTAGTTGCAGGACTGCACTTAATTTATGCTAACAGTGTCGGCTCAGTGGTTTGTATTTGGGTAGAGGCTGGGCAAGAGCAGGCCTGCCTTGTTCTCTCCCCTTGGCAGTGGTTATGTGCTCCACGTTCTTTGAGGAGCGCTGACACGTGTGGAATGCAGAGTTTCCTTACAGTTACTCTGAGAGCGATACACTGTCAAGAAACTCGCTGTGTTTTGAGGTTTTAAGTTGTTGTCTTCCTTCTGTTGTCATATATTTAAAGAGGTGATTGTTCTGTCAGGGCTTTTGGTGAGCCCCTCTCGCTCTCAGAGTTGGAGGGGTGCCCTGGGAGAGCAGCCAGGCGTTCCTCTAGCTTGTGCCTATGGGCAGGATTAGGAGGTTGCTTAGAAACTCTTATGTTCATCACTTAGAGGCTAGTTAAGTTTTAAGAAATTACAACGTCTTAATTTGCTATTAAATATCATACGCCCTTTTGTTAAACACCACGCGTTAAGTATTTATCTTGTTAATTGTGTTTTTCATGGGACAGGTGCTGTGGGCTCTCATCAGCCACATATTTCAGGGAAATGTGGAACGCTTGGATACACGCAGACACGTGGCAAGAGCGGTAGTGTGGACTCTGCTTTACAGTTTTTGGGATTAAATAACTGCCAGCAAGACAAAGGTATACGGATTTTACCTGTATCATAGGGCAGTGTGTGTTACTTGGGAAATGTCTCCCTGTCTCTATGCTGTCTGAAGAAATAAAAATTACGATATGTTGTTCTGCCCCTATTCAGAATCTTCCCATTTTTCGTCTTCTGGTTTCTAGGAAAAAATAGTATTTGAATGTTTTGTTAAGGAAGTATCACTCAAAACATTTTTGCTCTGTTTATAATCTTGCATCACTGAAGTTTGAAAGTTGTCTGTCAGTGTTGTGCAATGCAGACTTGGAATACAGAACAGTGAACAACAGAGCTGCATTCAGTCTGCTTGAATGAATCTTCTCTTTGAATTATAATGCTTTATAAACATGCCTGCAAAGCAGCTTAGGCTCAGGCTTGAAATGCAGAGACAAAATGGACATTGTGAGGGAGAACGCAATTTCCAAACGAAGTTAGCTGATGTGTCTATAATCAGTTGGGTGAAATGCCGACCTTTCGTTTTGACTGTGCAGAGGGTGCATTATTTCCTTACAAATTATTATTTTAATAGCTGTCAAAGAGGGAAATGACCACAAACAGTGCTCTCTTTTACTTTGCTCAGTTTGTGCCAGCCTAAACTTTTCCGGCAAGACCCAGCGAAGTGTTTGCAGTCAAGCAGAACATACGTCGTCCTCGCAAGGCGCTGCCCCGAGCCAGGGCGCCTTCATCCTGCCCTCCTACCCTCTGGCGTCACCCGGGAGCAGCCCCAAGCACCTCTCGTCCCCTGCTGACTCCCCGAAGCAGTCACAAGAGAACACCATGAGTTTCTCAAACTCCTGGCCTCTTAAAAGCTTCGAAGGGCTGCATAAGCCGACTTCTCAAAAGCCAAGGGACAGTACAGGTAGGTGTGCTGTTAGTATACTGAGAAGCGATTTCACGTTTGCATTTGAAGGGACTACAAGCAGCAGTCAGAAAACTGACAGTGCCAGGGGTGCTGGGAATCACACAGTGCTCCGGCTGTAAAAATGGGAGAGTTTTACAGCTGCTGTGGTCTGATCATCTCACTGGAGGCTTCTTTTTATAAGTATCATCTTTGTGTATCGGTATTTTAAAATACTGACACGTTTCATTCCTTTTGCCTTCAATTATGCAGGATGAAACATCATATGCAACAGCTCTGCTTTTCTTGTTAGTGATGTTATCAGCGAAAAGCTTACCATCAAACTCAAGTAAAGAGCCCCAAATCTAGCACTTTTAAAGAAAGGCTTGTTACTTCTAATGCTCCAAATGACGCGTGCACAAGAAAATACTGCTCAGTGCATTTTGCCTTTTCTTCTCTTTATTTGCAGCTGGGAACTTGTGTATCAGATTTCCAGCACTTAGAAAAGCTCTTTAAATTCTGTTTACAAAAAGCCACCTCTCCAGTGGGTGGAATCTGTGCTAATTTCATCCCAATTTACCCTGACAGCTAATGCCAGAGGCTGCTCTTTGTGGTCTGATTTCTTCTGTCTTTGGAGAGCTTGTGTGTGTATCGAGTTAACCTGAAATAATTTTAAGCTTACTTAGTTACAATTACTTAAACAATTTACCTGATTTCTGTTGTTTACTTAGTGAAGACAATCTTCTTGTAGGTCAAAATGTCTTCGGTATCTGTTGAGCTTAAATTGATGCCCCCCAACTCATGAAGCACACTTTCTTTAAGCAAAACCATGGTTTCCACATATAATTTTACAGTGATTTGAAGAAGTCTGTTCTGAATTTTCTCTTCACCGAGACTCATATTTCTGCACATACGTAGAAGGTTTCTGAATTAATTCTTTGGAAGCCGTCTGTCCCTCGAGTGCACAAAATTTTATCTTGAAGGTGTGTGATCACCACCTGATGATTTTCTGTGTACCGTCAACATTTTCTTTCTTTCTATTTCTTCAGAATAGCCTTATTAGTACAGCTGCTTATGGTAGAATTTGTTAGGCCACCATCAAGCGTGTGAGTGTGTTTTGAACAGCAAAACTCTCTTCGTCTTAAAAGTAACTTTCCTGCGTCAGGTAGAAGTGAAGCAGGAGGTTCCTTCTGGGCAGCGCGGCGTCCCTGCCGTCTCTCCAAAGGACTGACATCTGGTTATCTGTCTCACCCAGGGGAGAACATGCAGGAGAAGCATTCTCCTCTGCAGCTGAAGCCCACCTTGGTGCGACACCCAGCTTCCCGGCGGGGCCTGACCGGGAGCAGGCCCGTGCCCCCCATCCCACGCCTTGGCAGCCCGCAGCCCGGCCGGGCCCAGGGCAGAGCCGAGCAGTGCGAGGACACGTGGATGAGCGAAGCGGGCAGGAAGCTCGCAGCTGATCTTTCCGAGCTGAAGGTTGATGACGAGGAAGTGGACCGAGAAGAGGTTTGTTTCCGTGTGACTCAACGCGCTTTTCCAGTTGGTAGATGGTGAGCCTGGAAATAACACACGTTTCTGACTCAAACTGTTGGACGCTGTCATCGGTGCAGCAGGTCTTCAGTGAGTTGCCATTGGGTGTCCAACAGGAGCCGAGTAAAGCAAGAAGTGTTGATTCTGAAGCATGCTCACCGTGTTTGTTCCAGGCATCTTGATTTCGCTTTTTTTCTCAGTGCTGAAGTAATGTTTTCAGTTATTGCTGCTCTGAGGCAGAGCAGCAGCCCTTCGTCCAACTTCTTTTGGTATTTAGGCTTCATTGTAAACTTTGCGTCAGCTTTAAAACAATAATAATTTCTTTAGTTAGAAGTAAGGGCCCCAAATCACTTATAACTTCATGGATGAGGGGTTCTTTTGACTCTGAGCTTCCTTAGCCTCCCCGGTCTGTTGAAGCGGGCTGCCTGTGGGATTCGGCGCTTCCCAGCTCTCTTAGAATTCAGTTGTTTTTTCACTGTATAAATGTGAGAATCTGGTGTGAAGCTGGGTGAACATGATGCCACCTGCATCTGTTTCATACAGCATCAATACAATCCGCACTAGGTTTCTGCTCTGTCTGTGAGGGGCTCGTGCCTGTCCCTGCCGCTGTGCCCGGTGCTGGTGTGGGATCCTGGCTCTGCCTCTGCTGCTCGAGGGCCTGTGGTGTCTGAGAGGTGCTGAGGAGCTGCACCAGTCTGGAACGTAGTCAAATGCCACACAGCTGTGACAGATTGCTTCCAGAGGTGGTGCTGCTGTGTCCGCCTCGTCCGAAGCAGTGCTCATTACATGAGAAGTGTTGGCACTGTGGATGATTGTGTTGTGTGTGGTCTTTCCCCATGCGGTTTGTCCTTCATTTTGTCACCTTTGATAGAAATAGTTTGAGTCTCAAATTCTGCCTTTAGTCCCCACGCATCTAAGAACAGTGGCACTGAATGGCTACGCTTCACAGTCTTCTTCCATCCTGTAGTCATTATTGAAAGTAATTTGAGGTGCTGGACAGGCAGGGGAAGAATTTTTATTGAACATCAAGTATGTTCAGCAAGAAGAGGAAGGAACGTTGGGTGGCACAGAGCTCTAGCCATTACAGATTTTCTGCTGATTTCAGTAGGAGCTCTGCTCACTGGGCTCAGTTTCTGGGCTTCATTTCTGTGTGTTTTGCAGCTTTGTGCAGGCCAGATAGGAAAAGCGTGAGGTCCCACGTGCTGACTGCCAACACCTTCTTGTCTGTTAAAACAAGTGAGAGCAGCTGATGTGTTTCTGCAGGCAGCTGTTCTTGGTTTTGCAAAACGATGCTAGGGTGTCTGTGGGAATTTGCGTTTACTTGTGCAGTAATTATGAAGTAAAACAATGAGAGGAATGTTCACAGCGCCACATGACCTATGTAAATGTTCAGTGACACTGCCTGGTAGTGCCACGTACACTGAACTACCATTGAATTGATAGTCATAATTTCTTTTGTTTTTTTTTTTGTATGCGGTCATTAAAAATGGTCTTTTTTTTTTATTTTCCAATCCTGTTCAGATGCAGAGTTCACTTCGATCTCTACGAAATAGCGCAGCTAAGAAGAGGGCAAAGCTAAGCAGTAACTTTGCAGAACTTGACAGTCCTGATTCTGCTCTGAAGCTCGATCTGTCTGCAGATTCCCCTTCTCATGCTTCCTCCCCAAGCTCCTGTAGCGAAAGTGGAGTTTACAGCCAGGAGTCTCTGACCTCGCCTGTATCCACGGTCCCTCAGAGAAGGAGAGTAATGTGAGTAGAACTTGCACGTTAACTCTGCTCTGAAAGCCTCACACACAATCCCTGCTGGCGTTGGTTGAATATTAACAGGGTTGGAATCTCTGATTCATCTTTTCAATGAGGCTGCTTTGCTTAATAACTTGATTTTTATCTGGGAATTATTGCCCAACCTAAAAAACTCTTTGTACCATCACTGGTTAATTATATTCTAGTTTCTGTTGGTTTTTAATTGGGAAGAGTCCCATGGTGCAGTCACAGTAACACAGCACAGTTGGTAAAGTCCGGGCAGTGGCAGTAAATATTTTATTAAGACTTTAGCCTGTCATAGAAGGGATGTGAACCACAGCAGAAACAAATGAGTAAGAGGAGAATGGGTTAAGAGGACGGCTGAAGATGGCTTGTTGTAGTCTTGATGTTGAAGCAGGCATGTTTTTGGGGTTTGTTGGTTGTTCAGTGTGGTTTTCTTGCAATGAAAGGAAAATAACACAGGTGAATCTTATTGGAAATCATGAGCTGTTTCCATTTGATAAACTACTTCTAAGGAAATAAAAAAGTCTTTTGAGAAATGTTACAAATTCTATGGTACAAAACCTCCTTTTCTGCTCTGGCAGCCCATGATAAAGTCACTTCTAGTTCTGTTCTGAAGACACCTTTAATCTTTGTGTGTGTATTACCAGAATAGGAAGGAAAACAGGGGATGTACAAAGGAAAGGTTATTGAGGTGAAAGGGGGCTGGAATGATTCAGAAACAGAGGGTTTTCACAGCTGTGAAGTCTCAGAACTCATCTATGTGTACTTACCTTCTCTATATGCATTACTGCTGGATCACAGTTGGTAAAATAACGTGTGATAATGCTAGAATACCTAGAATGTCAGGCTGTGAACTGCTGCGTGTGGTGTTCTTCCAAGTACGGTTTTGGCTAGAACACCTCTGACTGAGTACACGTTCTGTACAACATGCCATTTCCATTTTTGTGTGACACACAAATTAATGTTTTACAGGATTCAGGGCTCTGGAATGCTGAGCTGCTAACAAAGAAGTGACTTCTGGCAGGAAGGCTGAACTTGTAGACATGACAAACTATGTCCCAAGGGCTTGAAAGGCCTGGGAATGTTCAGAGAACTTGCAGCTTAGTTGAGGTGCAAGCTTGCCTGCGTTAGAAAAGGGCATTGTCTGACCCTAAAATCAGGGCAGCTGGGCAACAAAACTGCAGGCTGCTTCTGTGTATTTGCTTTTGAAAGTACCAGTTCATTCACCAATGAGCCACTGTGAGCAGAGGGAGCACGATACCCATATTAGTGATATCTCAGAAGGGTTCGAGTCTTTCATTTGTGTGCATTTTGGTACTTAAGTTTGGTTCATTTTGATACTTTGCTGTTTAACGGAGCAGTGCATTGGGGTGAATCGTCTTTAGTATTCAAGCACATTATTTTTAAAAAGAGGTGTCAAGATGGTGCTGTAGATAACACTGTTTTCCTGGTGATTATCTGTCTGCTGGAAACACAGCTGAAAACAGCTCATTTCTGATAGCCAGAGGGTGGTGGATTTGTTCCCTATCATTTGCCCTGCTTGCCAGATCGGAACCAGCAGCATCCGTCCTCCAGGCCAAATGATTCCTTAGCTTTTGGAATTTATGCTCATTGTAGTCTGAGTGTAAGGCTGGCCCTTAAGGGCTGTCTTTACGCTGTTCTTCATGATGGACCTGCTCACCAAATTAGTTCTGGTGAATTCGTTTCTCTACTCAGTGTGAACACGTGTAGAGCTATTCTGGAAATATTTGCCTGCTGGGTTCACTGGGCAGGAGAAACTAGAATCTATTGATGTCTTTGCTAGAAAGTTTTAGTTATTTGGGCTCCGACTAGCGTAGAATTGTATTTCTAAAATGTCTTTTGTATTGTAACAGGTCAGACACCTTTCCACTGCTGGGAAGCAAAGCACAGCCTGCGAGAATATCTTCAGCGAGGAGCAGAGATGCAAATGTGGCAGAACATAACTCTAGTGCAGGTATTTCACCGTGCTTATGAATGTATTCCCTGCTTCCCTGATGCGACAGAATAGTCAGTTGATTTCACTTTGCATGTGTTTACTTGTTCAATAAATTTGTGTCCCCTGAGCACTTAAGAACAGGTAATTGCTAGGCAGTATGTGGTCAGGTTGAGGTTATGCTGTGGAAAAGCAGGCAAGGAGGAGCTTAAGGGTTTCCCCCTTTCTGTGTCAGGATAAATTGTGCTAATGGAAATGCTGCCTGTCAATATGTAGACTTCAAAGTTTATAAGTGTATCGCTTGAAAATTCATTGGATGCCAGCAGAGAAGAGTAGGAAGGGTCAAAAGGCTGCAAGCAGCTGATTTCCTGGTAGGAAATTGAAGTGATGCTGCTACAGGTAACAGCAGATTTCTGCCATGGGCGGAAATCAATTGCTTACGGTTGTGTATATGTAATCAATTCTGGTAGAGTTAGAAGGAGATGTTTCCTTAGAGAAAAAGAAGAGAGGGAGCCGTGCTCCTGACATGCCTTTCTGGCCTTTCTTCCCAGTGACGCAGCCTCCTGCAGCTCAGCAGCTGTGCATTTTTCCACCAAGGTTACAAGGCTTGGTGTGATTAAGACTGGAGAGCATCTCACAGGCCTGAATTTGCCAAGCCATCGCAATCAGTCAGTTATTCTCACAACCAATACATATGGGCTTTTTTCGGTAACAGAGGTTAAAGCTCCTCATTTTAGATGAAGCCATTTTCCTCTTTCCTCAGGATAAATTAGGAAACAGGTTTGCCAAGTGACAGCTGAGGTCAGAAAGCAAACATTGCGCATACACAGTGATACGTACCATGGTTAATGATTTTGCATTCCTTATATGAAAAGATCTGCTGTGAGAAGTTGACCTTCAGCATAAGATAACGAGCATTTATTTTGCTTACCAAACCGGCTGCTTGGTAGGAATGCACAGCACTGGACCCCCTGTGAAGGGCTGACCCTGCTTTACTGATGAGGTCAACCTAATGCCTGTGCAGCTAACTGCTGAAAAGTCTTTTACTTCCCCTGCTGCCTGGCCTTGGCCCATCTCGCAGCTCAAAGCCCAGAACGCTCCCAACTTCCACACTGGAACCTGGAGAATTTGTAAAGATCAGTTTGCTGTTTAACTTTTCTCACCAGATTGTTGTTCTTCTTCTCACGCTGTCTTTTTAAGTGTTTTCCTTTGAGGTCTATTTGTAAAAGCAGCAATGAACCCCTCAAGGATCCCTGCAGTAATTCGTCCTGACTTTTTTTTTTTAAATCAAAACTGAAATACACTGAGTGTTTCGTAGGGGTGCTCAGTTTCTATGGATAACAGTTGTAAAATAAAAGCGTATTTTGTGACCTCTAGCATACTTAAATAGAAAGATTTCGTATGTCTTTAATTATGTTCCTTTTAAACTTGGGTTTGTCTGTAGATGAAAAACATTGCGTGCGAAAGATGAAGAAAGCCTGAGAGCTTTGTCAGACTTACATAGGCAAAAACCCTGCTACCACATGCCTAAAAGCAGGCTGAGAGCCCCTGAGGATGTAACTCTCTGGGAATGCACAGTACACCACGAGTACACTCAAAGGTTTTGTTAATACTTGGTTTTTTCCCTCTGCATGGTTCGCATTCGATGCTGAAGGCTCTTCTGATGTCAGCGTAGTTGGCCAACGCTTGCACTGTGGCAATGGGTGTGGAGATGATGAGGACAAGAAGCAAAGAGAAGCGCCACGGACTCTTCCTAAGAGTCAAAATATGGAGGAACAGGGAAATCTTAAGCATTCAAAAGGTTTGTGATTTTGCTGCATTGCTATTCGTGTCAGTTCTCCTTTACGGAGGCTTTCTAGAAAATGCATGTCAGGGTGTTTGGTGTAGTTTCTGTACTTACTCTAATGAGTTGGGCTTTTTTGGACATTAATTAAAATTAGAGTGCCAGTTAAATCAAAATTAAAAGTCAAGAGATAGTACACGCCATGAAAAAAAGTCCAAAAGATTATTTCATGAGGGGCTTTGAAAGTTCCTGTTTCTAAAGTACTCTGTTGGTTGCTGGTAAAATCGAGGCATTTAAACCTTTATGTATTTCTAAAATCGTTTTTCTGCTTCGAAATTTCAGATTATGCAAGTTAAATTGCAAAAACAAATGGTGCTTAATTAGCAAATGTGGCTCGTAAATAAGCACGTAAAATGTCCCATCTCCTTCGGTGCAGTATCTGAGGAAATGCAGCTTGCAATGGGAAGCATGAAGTGCTGCTTGGGCAACATATTTGTGCATTTTCTGTTTCGATGCAGCGGTGCTGAATGACTTCAGAACCGGTTGTGCCCTTACAGTCAGTCAGTCAGGACCTGCTGCTGTGGGGTTTCAGTGAAACCAGTTGATTTAAAACCATGTAAGCTCCTCTTACAAACATTGGTTTCCTTTGCTGTCTTTTGGCAGAGGGCTTTTTTCTTTCGTGCTTTCCATCATGGTGAGGATATTGATGTTCGGTAAAGCCCGTGAACATCAGTAACCTGAAATAAGTCAATACATGAAAGTCATAAATTGCAATGTCAGTGTATGGTGATACGTGGGAAGAGTAAGAGATGGATGGAAGGGTGAGCAACCTTCCTGATGTGCAGTGGGTGATTTTGTTTTCTCTTTGGTTTCGCAGTGTCGGCATGTAGCTTCCAGCAGCTGAGCAGCCCGGGTTTCATTGCCCCAGGTGTCCCGGCTGAAGATGCGGTCGTAATCGTTGGTAAAGGTACTGAGAAAAGTAACTTAGCTCCCACGTCTCTTCTTTTCAAAATGGTAGAACGTTTACTTTTGTAAAGAGGCAGAAGGAGAAATAGATCCTTGAAAGATTTTAGGTTTTAAACAGTCTCCAGGTTAAATGAAAATAAAGAGAGAGATGCCTAAAAGTTCTGCGGTTACTGGTTGTGGTATTCCATTCTAACAAGAACAGAATGGCAGCTGATTATGAAGCTTTTAGCCCAGTGTGCCCTCATGTATGGGCACCCCTCCTGCACGGTGGGATAAGGTAAGATTACCTCTGGCTGGAGATTGCCACTAGTGGTTCAGTAGCAATGCTTTTGTCTTCGAGAATTAATTTGGTTTTGCTTTAGTTTTTGCTGAGTTCTGCTGAATGAAATAACTCCTCTGGTAAGGGCACAACACAATATGCCTTTCAGGTGTGTTTGGAAGTCCTCCTCCTGCACAAGCACATAGCCAGACTATAACGTGTGTAGAGAATGGAGACGACCAGTCTGTGCAGCAGGAGCCTGAGCCATCACCAGGGTTCCGTGGGATAAGCATCAAGCACGGCAGTGCTTCTCAATTCCATGTTGAAAATGAGAGAGAGGTATGATCTCTGGGCTATTTAATTGTATTGCTTCCTGTTTTTGTATGTATGAATACAGCAGAATACCCTATATTGTGGTAAACAGAAGTTTGATTAAAATACATTAATCCATAGCTCAGGTCACTTGCAACAGAATGCAAATCCTTTCTTTTACGTTATGGTGGAGTTCCACTGTAAGGTGAAGACTAAAGCAGGATTAACAAAGAGAACACGTCAGTGAACGTGTGGCTGGCTGTGCACATTGCTGCTCTGACTGCTTGGTTTGCAAACAGTAATGGGAGCGCAGTCGTTTTCTTCTGATGTTGGCAGAACGCTACGTCAGACCTGGAAGAACTTTCTTCTGACTCAGTGTTGTTTTTCTAACAGTTGTTAGATAAAGATTGGGTTACATTTCTGTGTAATGCAACTTGCTGCAGTGTCCGTGCAGTTCAGATAAGACAGCAGTGTGGTGTCAGCTGCTGATTGCTAGCAACATAGGAAATAAACTTGATCTTCTTGGCATGGTCCAGAGGGAACTTGTGTTTGCATCTCAAACAGGCTGTTACAAACGACTCCAATTACCAGTAGTGATGATACCAAATGAAGTGAACTATGTGAAGTGTTTGTGTGATCCTGTGAAATTTTAGATTAATAAAAAGAACGAGAATCTTTCTAAACACTGTAGAGCTCCCCTAACGTTTGCTGACAGTTCAGTGAGGGGTCTTGAGACCCATTTTCAAAGCTATGCTGGGGCTGCAGCAGGGCACTGAGCCGTGTATTTGCTGTCCTGGATGAATGATTAACAGTTACACTTTAAAATCTGTTCTTCTTTGTGTGAGTGACTGTGTAACCACTGGGGATGCAGCAAGTGAGGAAAAACGGTTTCCTGCCTAACTCTGTAGGCTGCTGGTGTGAGCACATCTGTGCTAGCACAGCTTGAGGCACGGAGGCTCTGCACGTGTGCAGCCCCAGGCTGAACCTGCGTGTTTTGTAGTGGCACGTGGCTGTGTCGGGGGTTTCCCAGCTCACCTGAGGGCTCTGGGAGGAGGGCTGCAAGATGGAGTGGAGATGGAAAGTTTTCGTGGGGAGCCGTAAGCATCGTAAAGATACAAGAGACAGGCACCAGAATGCACTGCTGGAGACCACTGTTTCTAAAAGCCTGTGAGCTTCAGTGTAAATTAGCCCAGACTCTACACTGGTGACTTAGATTTTTAGGAACTGACACAAGGCTGGCAGAGAAATGGCAGACTTTTCCTTAGAAGCCTCACACGTTCTCAGGCAGCTTGTGCTTTCTGTTAGAGTTTGTATCACAGTACGTTCATTACTTTCTGTAGATAAAAGTGACCATGTCAAAATCTGCCCAGGATAAGATGAGGCAGAAGAAAAAGGAAAGAAAGGAACAAAGCCACAAAGAATATCAGGAAGTCAAAGACCTTGATGAAAAAGAAAAAAGTCCTTGGGAAAGACTGAACCTGAATGAACCGGAGAACACGACAACCGACAGTGAGCACTGGTTTTTGTATTAGATTGATAATATGCTATTAAACGCTGCTGAAGTTGAAATTAAAATTCTGTGATAATTACTAAAAATGACGACTGTTTAGCGTGACATGAGGTATCACCAGAATGAATTTTAAACAGCAGCTTATTCTTGAGTCATTTGCATCGTAATGCAAATAGTGCAGAGTAAAGCACTTGGGGGAAACATTTGAAATACTGTGGTTAATAAGAATTCCAAAAACAAACAAGGGTTGAAAGCAGTAGTTTTTTCCTTTTGCTGAATTGCTCTTGTCGTAATTCTGACGTTTGTTTTCTAGAGTTAAATCTCTCTGGGGATATATTGGCACCATCGAGAAGTGTGTCATTGTCATTAGAAAACGTGGCCCCGAAGCCTTCACTGAGAAGGACTTCCAGTTTGAAGAAGACAAAATGCTCGGCCCTGCTAGATTCTGGTAAGCTCTTGCATTAAATGAAATACAAAGACTGTTAAAATATTTGGGTATGTGGAGTGGGACATCTCCAGAATGCAGTTGGGTTTAGTACAACTTATTTGTACAGTGGATTGTGCAGGATACTCAGGAATATGACTGTGGTGGGAGTGGTTGTGAAGGAGACTAGAATTCATCACTCTCCTTTGAAACTGTTTTCATCTAAAACCTGTTAGGAAGGTGTTTGCAGTGTGAAAGGCTTTTTTCTTCGCCCAGCAACTTCGATGGTGCAAGGTATTCATGGTGAACGGAATCTCTTCCAACCCCTTCTCCCTCCAAGAAAAGCATTTCTGGGAGCATCTTGTCACTGAGATGCCTTTAAAATACGCAGCAGAAACCTCTTTGGAACAGACTCACATTGGTGACAGTCAAAGGTCTAGAGCTTCTCAAGTGACTCTTTACATTTTTCTCCGTTGTCTTGCCACGCTGTGCTTCAGCACATGGTGCATCAGCTTTTACATCTAGAAAAACAATGACTACTTTTGTGCTTGGGACTTCTCAAAGCCATAGTTACATGCCAAATAATTGATTCGCATCTGCTGAATGATGGAGGGTGTGTCTGGGAACACCGTCTTTCTGCAAACCCGCTCCCTTTGTAGCAGCAATCTAATTACAAAAAGCTTGAGGCATGTTTTCTTCCTTTGAACGAACTGTTGTCTTGCGGTTGTGCAACGTATTTCATTGGCCTCCTGACTTTTCAGATGAAATTTCTCTTGGGCCGCGAGGCCGCTATAAAGACCGGACCCCATCGGTCACTCACAGTCCAGAAGTAATGGATCCATCCGAGCTGGAGCCCTTTGCAAAACCAGAGGTGGCCCTGACTGAAGCCCTGGCGCTCCTAGCTGACGACGACTGGTACGTGCAGACTTGTTATCTGCAACCGAGCGCGGTGTGTAAGGCTTTCCTCTTGAGAACTTGCTTTTGAAAGCACTGCGAGATGACGGTAACATCAGACGTGAGAGATGGTAACCAGTGATACGTGAGAATAATTTTTTTTTAGTCCAAATCTAAATGAAAGTGCTGTAAACTCCTGATCTAGCTGTGCATGTCCCTGTTCATTGCAGGGGAGTTGGACTGGACGGCCTTTAAAGGTCTCTTCCAACTCCAGGGATTCTATGAAATTAACGGATCTAACTTAAATGCTGTAAATGGAGGCCTAATATTTAAGCTTTCAGAAACGTTTAGAATACCTTCTTGTCATTTTTTGTGAAATGCAAAGCTTCACCAATCCTCTAACTGGCACAGTGGGGCTGCAGTGCTGTTCCCTTTTTAAATATTAGAAGGAAAGTAATCCCCTAATTGCCACTCCTGCGAGCAGCGGACAGAATTGAGAGAAGAGTATATCCAAATAGCCCCACTACTGCATCAAAGAGGAGACTCACCTCGAAAGGATTCTCCATGTTGCTTTATTCTTGCTTTATTCTACAGCGTAACTTTTTTGCTCCTCGGTTCTTTAGAATTCTGCCCTCATTTCTTTCGCCAGACATTTGCAAGTGCTTCGAATTTCAACGTTCTCTTTGCACAGGGAGAAGAAGATCGAAGGCCTGAACTTCGTTAGGTGTTTGTCTGCGTACCACGCGGCTGTTCTGACCGTGAAGCTCCATGAAACGAGTCTGGCTGTGGCTCAAGAGGTTAAATTTTAGTAGCAGAATATTTCACTGTGTATTTTATGTATTATATGTATGTATTTTATAGTTTTCTGAGATGCACTGGACTGAGACGGTATGTTCATCTCTGATTAGTTTTCCTCAGTTGAGCAGTCTCAGAAGGATGAGTTTATAGTTCAGCAAAGCAGCTCAAACCTCAGATACCAGCAGTTCATTTGATTTGCTAAAAGACTGCAGAGATTTACAGCGTAACCTTATAACGTTTTTGAGTGCATGTATTTTAATTCTCACCCATTGCGAATCAAGCTAGAAATGTATTTCTCAGTTGCTTTCGAAGTGCTTAGCGAGGCAAACGTGAAGCTTTTCTTATTTTTACATTTCTTTTGTAAACATTATTCATTGTTTGTTTGGGTTTTTCCTGTGTGCAGGTCAAGAATTTACGCTCAGGTGTTTCTCGAGCTGCTGTGGTCTGTTTAGGGGATTTGTTCACCTACCTGAAAAAGAGCATGGATCAAGAACTAGATAATACAGTAAAAGTCCTTTTGCACAAAGCTGGTGAATCCAACACATTTATAAGGGAAGAGGTAGACAAAGCACTGAAGGCTATGGTTAATAATGTGACTCCAGCACGTGCACTTTGTTCTCTTATAAATGGAGGGCAAAGGTAATTCTTACAAAGACTTTATAAAGAACTAACTTGTGAATAGATTAAGTATATCAAGTGTAAGTGTTAAAAAAAAATCAAAATATAGCAGGAGGAAAATGGAAAATACCATAAGTCAGCTGTGCAGAGCTTCTGCCCAGGGCAACCTTTGTTGGCATAAATGTAAAATGTAATTCCCCCATTCCTTTTTCTGCGTTACCTAAAAAGTCAGCTGCTGATTTTGGAGCTTGCTGTGTTTTCCAGTGGTTTTCAAGATTTCAGTCATTGTGTTCAACGATAATATAATGTTCTTAGGGAACTGCTGGCTTGCTTTGCCTAATGAGGCTCACGTAGCATTCTCCTGTGCCATTTGTTCCGCAGTGAAACTCCTGTCTTTTTCGGTTCTTCCGCATTACTTTTTCTTTAGAAAAATGATCTACAACTTACAGTCCTCTAGCTGCAATCATCTTGGCTGATTTCACCTTGTTCTCTATACATTGCTGCTTAATAGTCTTTTCCTGTCTGCGTTTGATTTCCTTTACAGTGATGGCCGCCTTTATTTTCTTGACTACCTCAGATTATGACAAGCTTCTCTTTCTGGCTCCGTGGTTTGTGATTCTGATCTCTAGCTCACTTCAATCTGTAGCAGAAGTTGTGTTCTTGTCTTTCCCCCTACCTGTTAAGTATGCAGTTCTGTTCTTTTATATCCTCATTTCCTGCAATACCAAGACTTAGGTATTTCAATATGTTAGCTTTATGCCTACTTGTACTTAATCTGCTGTGTATCTGTCATCGCTTAGATATGAATTTCTTGTAACCTATCCTTTCCATCAAATATTTCAGATGCTCCATTATAAATCAGTCCATAGATTTGCTGCATAGCTCGAAATCATGAGTTAGTTTTGATTCAGAATGCTTTGTTTCTTATTTTGTTTCCTGGGAAGCTGGTTGCTTTGGAATATGCTGATTCTGTCTTCTGAAAGCCAACGAGAACCATACTTATTTGAACTTCAAACTGAAAGGCTAATATCTGCCTTAGCATTTAGGTTATTTAAGAAACATGCCTGCATGTAGTCATTTGGGAGAATGGAAGTGCAGCAGGCATATTGTGCATTGCTTTAACTCAGAAGCCATGTGATGTGGTCCAACCATTACTCGTGTAGGTACTCCATCACTTTTCCAGAAGTCCTTGGCTAAGAGTGCTGCTGATCATACTTGGCTGAATCCGATCTCCCTGTCTTCAGCAGCAGACTCAAACACACACACACATCCTCATGGGATCTACAAAGATCTGATTCCTTCAGCTTGTGAACTCAGAGACATTTTCAGATATTTAAGGCATCAGAATGATCTGAACTGAGTCTGAACACAGCATTTGAAGCAGGGATTAATCTCATCACAGCTGAGAAGCCATCAGTGCAAACACTGACTAAACCATGGGGTACCGTGCGCGTTCAGTGCATGGCACATCAGTGGGTAGCCTGAGCAGCACTGTGAGTGTCACATTCTCTAATCCTGGCTTCAGGAAACTCGCCGTGTTGGCACCAAAGCCCGTGTGGCACATCTGAAGCTATCATCTCTATGGGCTGTAACAGTCAGTGCGAGAACTGTCTTCCCACGTGGAAATTTGTAGGGAAAATGGGGTGCATCTTTACTGCAACATGGAAAAGTTGTGTTTGACACAACTGCATGATTACCAAAACGATGTATTTTCTACATCCATTTTATACATTATTTGTATTCACCACCTCAGCATTCAGGTTAACGGGTATGATTTTGGGTAGAATTCATGAGACCTTGTAAAATTTACCCATTTTCTGCTAAACCTGTTTCAAGCCTACTGTGATCATAAGTATTACGCTGGCAGCCCTGAGTAGCCCTATGTGCTGAGTCTTCATCACCTACAAAATCAGTTTGGGCTTTACCAACGAGAGCAATCAAAAACGTTTTTGTTTGCTTGTATGAGATACTGCTCTAAAGACACCGGATGACTGCTGCAAACTCACCTCGCTGAGCAGATTCTTGACTCACAATCATGCTTTCAGAGCAAGCAATTTTAAAACCGTGCTGCTTATCTGTATGAATATTGCTTAACTGCAGGATCTGATATGCATAGGACACAGTTTCCTACTGTTCTGCAGGGACCTGTGGGGAATGGGGACTTGGCTCTACCTAGTGGAGTCGTTAAGCCTCATAGCTGTTGTTTCCCAGCAGCACATTCAGTAGGAGTTAGGCTGTGTCTGTTCCCCTTCTACCAAGCCCACGAGTGCTGGGGCTGCTGTACAGACATGACTGCAGGTACTGAACTCTAGTATTAAGCTACATAGCTTGGTAGCAGCCCAAACCATAGCTGTGTTAGCACAGAACTCGGTGTGCTGGCTGCCAAGTTACTCGGTAGATCTTGTGGCCTGAACTGCATTTGGAGTTGCAGCGTGTTCACTTTTAATAGACCCCGTTAGCTGTCTTTGTGCTAATTGAAGGTGCTTTGTGCAATGTAACCTACTGATACTTTTACTTCCAATGAGGCCGTGATGATTTACATTACAAACTCCTGAAATAGGAGCAGTCATTCAGGAAGAACACGGGATGGCTGTGTCAGGCTGAGAAGCTGGGGAAGCCAGTAGTGTGGATAGCAAGTCTGTTCTTTTCCTTTGCTCCCTCCCTTAGAGCTGGTGTTCCTTTGGAACAGCAAGCCATAGCAATGCATCACTCACTGTGCAGTAAAACTGTCCTTAAAACCTGATGATGAAAATAAAACTGGAAAGCTCCAAATCTGCAGAATTGCACACTCTGAACACATGTGGGAGCAGCGGGTACTGCAGAATTTACAATACAAGATCAGTTTGCTGCACGAGTTTGAACATAATTCCAGGTTTTCGCTGATTTTTACCAGCGTAAGAATTTAATGTCCTCTGTCTTAAAGAAAACAGACTTCTGCAAGGTTTTTAGAAGCCAGTAGAATACTGCTTTATTTAGTTTTAAATCGATATAAATGATAGGGGATTTCTGTCTGAAGATGGGGATGTGTTTTACATAAAGCTGATGGGAGGAACATGTAGTGGTGAGCTTTCTGAAACATTTCACAAATATGTGTAGGAAAATCAGAAAGTAAATTCCAACAGAAGAAAATGACCATCTTTATTAATTCAAAACCTGTAGGATCCTGCCTGTAAGAGGATCAGAGGCCGCAACTGTCTTTAAACAGAAAGGACATCATTTTTCTTTTTCCCTTCTGCATTCATGTACTTTGGGATTCAGAGTGAATGAAATGGTACTTCATGATACTTAATCCAATGGATTGATTCTGTGAATTTATTCAAAAGGATAATTCACAGAATGGATTAAAGCTGCCAGTCTTTGTCTTTTCTGTAAAGCCAGAATAGGTATCTGCATATCAGCAGTATGCTCATTGTAGATTATGCTGAGGAATAAAAGAGAGTAGTTGTATACCATGTCTGCTAGGGTGCATACATTCTGTTAGTTAGCTGCCGTGATGAGCTCTTACTAAGTAGTCGTGTTCTCTTTAGCCATCTGCATACAGCGGTGAGAAGATGCACAGCCCAGCACATGTCAGACATTGTAGAACGTATGGGACCGGAGTGGATACTGTGTGGAACCAAAGGTGTCACTGACAGGACTTTCCCTGCCATTGCCAGGTTTGCACTGGATAGTTCACAGCAAACAAGGTTAGTAAAGGCAGTAATTAAGCTAAGCACATTAGAGATGGCTGAAACGTCTGCAGAGCTCAGTGTATGTTCCTCTGCAGTGGTAGATGACTGTTAAGATAACGTGTGAGGGGAATCACCTGCATGTCTCCTGCAGCTGTGCCCACATGGCAGCAGGGAGTCAGTGGACGTACTCTTCTGGCCACGTGCCCTACACAGGCTGTGCTGGGAATCCAAGCACTAGGATCCGTGCTGTCTGGGTGGCAGAGCTGGACCACTCTGTCTACATACAGCCAATACTTCAACACTGAAATGGAGGACTGTTCTCATTCTTTAATTTGCTCAGTTGTTGATCAGATAATGATTGTGGAGCAGAGTTTCTTTGGGGGAAGATGGAAGGGTGTCTGGTTCCACATATGGATAGATAGCAATCTTACTACACTTCTCTGTTTTGAAGTTATGTTTGTCTGAACTTACAGAACAGATCAGTGCTCACAGATGTGTGTGTCGTGGTCTGTTGCCCTGCAGGTATTATGGTCGAAAGATGCTTTTCTGCATGATGACTCATCCTGATTTTGATAAAACACTTGAGAAGTACGTGCCAGCCAAGGATTTGCCTTACATTAAGGAATTTGTTAACAATCTACGTCAAAAGGTATGTAGAAAAGCTTGTTTAACAGGTGAGAAACACAAACTTGTACTAGTGGTTGTTTGGTATAGACAGTGAACCTATAGAGAATGGGAGGAGTGTATTCAGAGCAAGACAAGTAATTAACTGAATACATGATTGTTACCTGACCTGTGCATGCCTTTAATCCTTGCAGATACACTGGACCCACTGTACTTTGCTGCTGTACTTTGCATGGCTGTTAGACTTGCCTCTAAAGAGTCTCCAGCGCTGCAGAACGTACCAACCAACTTAATAAGTAGTTTCATCTTTGTGCAGGGTTTGGGAGAGATGCCATTAGACACACCCTCAGCAAAAGGAAGACGTTCTCATACTGGTAGTGTTGGACATTCGAGGTCATCATCTACTTCCAGAGATGCTCTCAACATCACTGACAGGTAATGATCTTCCTGAGTGTTTTCTGCTGTTAGTAACTGAGCTCTAGGAGAATAATCTCATGACAAGAAAGGAGCACAGAAAGATTCACAACAGGGTTAAACGTACAAGAAGAAAATGGGAAAACTAGACATGTCCCAAATAAGTTCTTTCAAATAGGGTAGTTGCTAATACTAAAATGGCTTTGTGCATTTTGAAGTTAATTTGTTTCTTGACTGCCTATGAACATGCACACAGTGTAAAAAACACTTGGAATTCCTGGTAGGTCCATCATTTCAAGATGCTGCCATCCAAACTCTGTACAAACAACATGCCCAGTAGCAGCTTCAGGAAAAATTGTCTGTGCCCTTGGACACTAAGTATTTAGTTAGATTCTAACTAGGGATGCTGAAGATTTTACACCATACTCTCCATTTTTTGTTTTCAGTTTTGGCTTCTAGTAGGTCTTCTTCTGAACTGAAAAGAAGAAAAAAAAAAAAGGCTGAAGAAACTCAAACCAGGCCCAAACAACTGTATCCGAGGATATAGAGTTCATAGGGTCTATGACTGCCTCCAGGTTTAGGTGTATCTGTCAGGAACAGATTCCTTTCAGGCACCATCTACTGTTCAGAATAATTAATTCCAGGCTTGATAAGATTTTCTGTTTGCTTCTGAATTTGCCCTTACGCAGAAGGGGAATGTCTAAGACCAAAGACCCGTGTTTCAGCTTGCTGATGTATTCACTGACTTTTTCCTTTTCCACAGGGAGACTACAGAAGCACGTGAAGTTAGCAGAAAACCAGTTCCACGTAATTCCCTAGAAAGTGAAGAATATGTTAAAGACATTGTAGGTTTATTGAATGCGAAAGACTTCCGTGATCGAATAAATGGAATTAAGCAACTGCTATCGGATACAGAGAACAATCAGGACTTTGTTGTTGTGAACATTGTGAAGGTAAGTGTACAAAAACGTTTGAATTAAAAGGCTTTTAAAATTCCATCACAGAATTTTCTGATCAAAATCATGGTTTCTTCTTTCGATAAGAATATCTGATTAACAGGGAAATACTGAGGGATGGGTCAGGTGTGCTTTAAGGGGAAAGATGTAAGCTGCAGAGGTAGTAAAGGAAATAAATGGGAGGAAGAAGTCGGAAGCTTTCACCTAGACAGCAGTTAGAGGAGTATTTCTGGAATACTGTGTGCAGTCTTTCATGCTGCTGCTGAGAAAATACCAAAGTATAGGAACAGCTTCCAGACAGAGCAGGAAGGATGAATCAAGATGTGGGACACTGTCACAGACAGCTGCAAGTTTTGTTAGCTTTGTTTATCTTGGAGAAAGTGGGGAAGGGTCTTTACTGTAATATAACAGCTTAGGGTAAGTATCCATTCCAGTAGGAAAAGAGTTCCTTTAGGAGAGACATACTGTTGATGGGGTCCAACAGTTGTGAACTGCAAATAGATGGAAGGAAAATGAGATTGACTTCTAACAGTGCAGTGCCTTTGCTGTTAATCAATAAAATACTGCTGTGAAACTTCATGGTGTCTTAATTGTGAATGTTTCTGAAATCCTTAAGATCGGATTCCTTTTGTAAAGTGGTGAAATTTAGAACAGCGGGCTTGATCTAGGAACTAGAAGATAGACACTGTGTGAACAAACTGTAGGAGGTTCAGACTAGATCTTTTCTGTGAAGGATACCTATTCCTCGTGCCTCTGAAAGGCAAAAAAAAAACCAAAAAACCACTTATGTTTTAGCATGTTATTGCATATCTTCTAGTAACACTTAGGGGTTATAATGGCGGGAGTTGTGTAATTATTATTATAATAACCATGTCATCGTGTGCTATAGAAGACAGAAGCTAAACACGTTTACAGATACTATTGGACATTCTTTTTGCTAAGTAGAGCTATGTCTTGTTAAAAATAATTGCTTGCAAAAATCTTAGTCATACTGAAAGTTACAGATGGTTGGTGTACTTCTAGGACATTGTAGAGCGAGGCTCAAAATTCAGATAAAGTTGGTTGGGTACCGTTGAGGCACGCACAGTATAAAAATAAATGGCGAGTGTTGGTTTACTTGCTAAAAAAGTAATTCCAAGTATTTGCATATCGGAGCCATCTTTTGCTATGGTGAACAACTGAAGTGTAACAAAAAAGCAGGAAACATGATATCCACGTCAAATATTTATTAATTCAGATGAATACTGCTTGGATACGTTTTCAGATCTTTGATGCTTTCAAGTCTCGCTTACATGACTCGAACAGCAAAGTAAATCAGGTTGCTTTGGAGACAATGCACAAGATGATTCCATTGCTGAAAGACAATTTATCACCAGTTATCAACATGCTAGTTCCTGCAATGGTAGACAACAACCTCAACTCCAAAAATCCAGGGATCTATGCAGCTGCAACAGATGTTATTCAGGCTCTGTGTCAACACTTAGGTAATTTACTTTCTCTTAAAGAGTTTTAATTGCATTATGTTTTAAATTTAAAGAGTTGCTCTTTACAATAGCTTCCATTCCAACATTATGTTGTGTAATGCATCATTGCTTTTATTCTCATGCATTTTAAAGCACGCAAGTCATTGTAGAATTTCCATACAGAAATACAGATAGCTAGACTTGTCCTAGCTGTGTAGGTGGGTTTGTTTATGTTTGCATAGCAAGTCTTTCATCACCCAGAAGCATGTCAGAATACTGAAGCTCTTAAGCAGGTTGAAGAAGTAGACTCCTGGGGATTTGTATATGGCACAACTGTTTGCATTCCTCATCTCTTTTGGCTTTGGAGCAGAATGTTAGTATTTTCAGTAAATGAAAATGCTACATTTTACCAGACTCTTGGTGGAATTAGGGCTTGTTAAGATTATCCTTTTATGCTTACATTCCCTTAAATAAATTACTTTTATTCTTGGAGTTAGTGCATCATAAGTAAGATTCTTAGTTACCTTTTTTTTTAATACTGTGTTTATTTCCAGAGTGTTTCATTTTGTTCGCAATTCTTAACGTGTTTTGTTCTTTGAATTTAGACAGCTATTTGCTTCTGCAGCCATTCTGCACAAAAGTCCAATTTCTGAATGGAAAAGCAAAACAAGACATCACAGAAAAGCTTGCTGGTAAGGTGCTGCTTTGCTTTGCACGTTTGTTTGTTTGTGTACCATCCTAACTATGCAAACTCTTGTAGGATGAGGTCGTTCTGTATCTGCCACAGTACATTGTGAGCATTAACAATACACCAGTTGTCAAATTTCACCCCCTTATAATGCAAATTGAAGCTAGTCCTGACAAAAGAAAAGATTATTATATAGAATAGAATCATAGAATTGCTCAGGTTGGAAAAGACCTTCAAGATCATCAAGTCCAACTGCAACCTAACCATACTACCCTAACAACTCACCACTAAATCATGTCCCCAAGCACCACATCCAAACGGTTTTTAAACACATTCAGGGATAATGACTCCACCACCTCCCTGGGGAGCCTGTTCCAGTGCTTAACAACCCTTTCTGGAAAGAAGTTTTTCCTGATATCCAACCTAAACCTCCCCTGGTGCAGCTTGAGGCCATTTCCCCTTGTCCTGTCACCAGTGAGAAGAGACCAGCCCCACTCTCACTGCAATCACCTTTCAGGTATTTGAAGAGAGCAATGAGGTCTCCCCTCAGCCTCCTCTTCCCCAGACTAAACAGCCCCAGTTCCTTCAGTCTCTCCTCATAGGGCATATTCTCCAAGCCCTTCACCCAAGAGAGGACAAAGGGGATGCCTGTAGGGAAAGCTGGTAACTTTTATTGGACCACTCATGCTGCTGCAAAAATGGACAAGCTTCTGTGCACAGCATTAGTTGCTGTGAAAAGAAGGTGTGATGTTCACTACTTGTATACAGCTCTCACAGCAGGGGATCACTTCTGAGTTGTATTTTATAATAGTCCCCAACCACTGCTCGATAACTAATCTCGTTCTTGCAGATCTCGTTGTGGAGCTGTACCCACGGAAGCCTCACGCTGTGGAGCAGAAGGTTTTAGTCGTCCTCTGGCACCTCCTGGGCACCATGACCAACAGTGGCTCTCTGCCTGGAGCGGGAGGAAACATCCGGGCGGCCACAGCCAAACTGTCCAAAGCACTTTTTGCACAGATGGGCCCGAGCCTGCTCACTCATGCCGCAGCTCAGCCGCCGCACATCAAGAGGAGTTTGGAGGAGTTCCTGGAGATAGGCACCTAACCCAGCGGCATGGGGCCTCGGGCTGGGGGCTGACAGGGCCGGATGAGAACTGTTGACGTGGGGACACGTGGGACAGCCCTGGGGTTGGTGTTTGCTGGGCTCAGGTGCGGTGCTGTCGGGGTCAGCGCTGGGCCCTGTCTGAGCACTGCGCCTCACACGGAGCCTGCAAGGGAACCCTAGAGGGACTGATACCTCATCCAGAACACAGGGTTTAGTATGGTAGTGGTGAAAACCATGTATTTTTTACCCCCCTTGTCCACCCTGTGCAGTATTAGCGCGCCGTGGCTGCAGCTGGGCACCTTGCGGGCTGGGACAGAACCCTGGGGCAGCACTGCGACTCCAAGGGGGGAGGAAAGCTCCCGTTTCTGCGTGTATCGCAGCCGCTGTCGCGCCTCCCTCGGCCCTGCTTGGCCAGCCCTGGCCCCGCTGTCGGTGCTGTGTGCGTTTTACACGGGAACTGACGAGAATAAACGGATTTATTTCTGTAACCGCCGCCTCCTCGCTTCGGTCGGGGGCGGGGGGGGAGTGTTGGGGGAGGGGGGGAGCGCCGCCATTTGGCGGGCGGGCAGGGAGCGGCACGGGCGCACGCGCGGCCCGGACGCGGTGCTCAGCGCGCGTGCGCGGCGCAGGCGCAGAACGGAGTGCGCAGGCGCGGCCCGCGCTCTTCTCTCAGGCCCGGCGCTGCGCGAGGAGGCTGCGCTGCTCGGCCCCGCGGAGGTGGGTGCGCTGCCGGGGCCGGGGGCGCTGAGGGGAGGCCGGGCTGCCGCGCTTGGCTGTGGCCGGGCGGCGCCCTGGGGCCCGGCGGGGCGCGCTTCCCTCGCCCGTCGGCCTGAGCTGGCCCAGTTTGGCCTAGCCTGGCC